>NW_011350552.1:2620-13269 GCF_000735185.1 Notothenia coriiceps
CCACACACACACACACACACACACACACACACACACACACACACACACACACACATATACACACATGCACACACGATCGTGCATGCAGATATCAACAGTTGCAGTAGACGTGCACACGGATGCACTCATTCACACAAGAGCAGTGAGACAGAGACCGCCTTGTCTGACAACAACTACAGACTTGGTCAAACAGAGGAGGAGGAGGGGGGAGAACAATACCGTAGTTGAAAGGGACACGAGAGGTAGTGTATGCTATAAAGTAAATGAATGGTGTAAAGGAATCGGCATTTAATAGAAAGTAACATGCTGGATGGAGGGACTTGAAGGCCGGGGCAGGTTACTTTGGTGCTACAGTAAGAAAACACAGAATGGAGGAAATAGAGAAAAAAGAGGTTGTAGTAAGCGATAATGCTCACTGACAGCCATGTCACACTGAGCATCAGCATGAAGCATGTTTGTGTGTAAAGTTGTGTCAGGTCGGGCTGCCTCTGCTGCGTTTTTTAACGTTTCACCTACTTACTGTCAGTGGCTGTCAATCATCTGAGGCATCAGCTGACAACCAAGGTAACATATTCACTGAAATATAAACTAAATCTGACCAACTAAAAACCCCTCAATGGACCCTCTTTCCAAACTTACCTCAACAAATAAAAAACGACTGCAACCTATTATACAAATGCAATATGTAGTTAAGGGAATTGGATAATTGTGTTTTGGTTAGTTGGTTTAAGAAGTTGCGTAATCACTCTAGTGTAAACCCCCTGGTGGATTCATGCCCTGGAACGGCCCCTTGCCTCGCTTAGTTCATTTCCTGTTCCTGGCGGAGGCAATAAGGGATAATAAGCTGTACGCTACGCTTGCTGCTCTTGATGATGCGTCCACACAATCTTGTTAATACGCCAATCATAGGAGAGGGCGAGAAAAAAGGAGAGGCAGAGAACTTTGGCACTAAATCTCAAGTAATGACGGATGTGACAGACGGATACAGAGAGTTCCCCTGGAGAAAACTTGGAAGACTGTGTTGAAAACATGTCATAAAGACCACAAAATGCGATGCAAGCAAAAGGAGATCGCTCATCATCTTGTCTGAATTGACGGCTTCAGTGAACCACTCTGCTGGTGTGGTGTGCAAAAGACAGACAGTGAGATATAATAGCAGTGGTCCCCTGAGGAACATTGGCAAGACAGGCTGCTCTCTACGGAAACTTGAAAAGATCATATTTCTAGCCAATGGGCCTCTACAATGCTTCGAACAATTGTTAGGGTTGTCAAGAGGGATACATAGGAGACCAAACCTTGTGTCCCATAAAATATTTTTAGGTTTTTTAAACAATGACAACAAGCTATAACATGTAAAATACTGCTGAGGTTGTTAAATACAACGCACTCTGACAACGCGTGATTACACAGAAACCAATAAAAATTGGGGTTCTGAGTGATTCACATTACAGTCCTGCAGCTCCATCCAAAATTAAATGTGATTGCTACCGCAGCTTCACTCCCTTCCACCCACAGCACTCCCCAAATCATAAACAGATTCTCAGATATTCAACAAGCGGTGGTGCTGCCTGGGTCACATTTACCCCAGCCTGGTCGCAGATACCCATGACCAACCTTATTACACACTTACCCAATTACCTAGTGAGACTGGGCAGGTGGGGTGGAGAGGGGGCACACACCACACACACACACACACACACACACACACACACACACACACTCGGTTGTAAACCTTGGCTGTTACTATAACGGATGGCAGCATTTGGGATCAAAGGTTATCAGCGACAGCCTCCCCTCTGAGATGATGAGTTGTAACATAAACACAAGCTGAAAACAAATATCCCAGCCCTGACACACATTTATACATTTCCCCATTCAGTGTATGTACAGTAGAGCTGTGTTTGGAATGTGTTCATTAACATATTGTNGGAACCAAGGCATAACATATAAAAGTTAGCGCTGAGCTTCAGTCTGCAATGTTCAAAACAACAGATAAAGCCAGAAATCTAGGTGTAGTCATGGACTCTGACCTGAGTTTCAACAGTCACATTAAAACAGTTACTAAATCAGCTTACTATCACCTAAAGAACATATCTAGGATTAAAAGACTGATGTCACAGCAGGATTTGGAAAAACTTGTCCATGCTTTTATCCTCAGTAGACTGGACTACTGCAATGGTGTCTTCACAGGTCTCACTAAAAAATCTATTAGAAAGCTGCAGCTGATTCAGAACGCCGCTACGCGAGTCCTCAATAACACTAAGAAAGTGGATCACATCACTCCTGTTCTGAAGTCTTTACACTGGCTTCCTGTGTGTCAAAGAATAGATTTCAAAATACTGCTGCTGTTTATAAAGCACTGAATGGTTTAGGCCCAAAATACATTTCTGACCTCCTGCTAAATGATGAACCATCCAGATCTCTCAGGTCTTCAGGGACTGGTCAGCTTTCTGTCCCCAGAGTCAGAACTAAACATGGAGAAGCAGCGTTCAGTTATTATGCTCCAAACATCAGGAACAAACTCCCAGAAACCTGCAGGTCCGCTGCAACTCTGACTGCTTTTAAATCCAGGCTGAAGACTTTTCTTTTTGTCGCTGCTTTTAATTGAACTATTCATATCTTAGACTGCACTGTAACTTTTTATTCATGTACTTTTTATTTTGTATTTTTTCTTTTAATGTTTCTTTTATTATCTTTTCTTTTTAATGAATGTTTTTAAATGCCTTTGTCTGAATGTCTTTCATTTTTGTAAAGCACCTTGAATTGCCTTGTGTTGAAAGGTGCTATATAAATAAACTTGCCTTGCCTTGTCTTCCACAGATTACATTTTTAATGTATTTATTGTCAAAGCATTTCATTTATTCATTGCTATCAGGATGTTAAGAGCATTCCATGGAAGATAACAATAAGCGTTTCTGAAGTGAACTACCTACCCCACCTTTAATTCAAATGTATTACGCTTTTTATGTTTCTATACATATTAAAGATAGAATGAAGAAAAGAAAATAATATTTAAATATATCATTTTTTTAATCAATTATTTATTTTAACTTCTTTAGAAAGCATGTGTCCAGTTTACATTTGTTCTATAGAGTCAAAGTAGAACACGTAACTAACCACTCCTAATTTGATGTACAAAAATGCGTATTTAGAATAAATTGATAACAAAAATCCTTCCACAGGTTTTCCAAGTAGTACAATGCACAATACTTGCAAGGAGCCAAATAAGATAATGTTATAAAATCTCATAATAAATCATTTCTGAAATGCTGTTTATTTAAAATATCAAGTTAAATTAAAGCGTCCAGTTGAGTGACCCTTTCATTCCTCTTTTTGATTTCTCTAAAGGCCCATGTATCTTGTATCAGCTATTTCAGTAGACCACAAGCAGTAAATAACACTTGTGCAATGCAGACTTCTTGGCTGTCAACACCCAGCGTGGGCTGAACTGGATCCAAACCACATCTGGCTGCATGTAAACTGTACACAGGGAGGGAGGGTTACTTTAAACCTGCATTCAGTAACCTAATCTGAGTATCAAAATATAAAAGTACTGTACCCTGATTACTACCCTCAATATAAAATGCAGTACCAATAAATATAAGAGAAAAACAGCATCAATTAGACGTTTTTTTACGCAAGTATTTTTGTATGTAACTGTGAGGAAATACAGGTACTTTCTTCTGACTAAGTGTCCTTGCATGTTTCTGATCATATGATAATAAAAAAGGTATTTTCTTATATAAGAATACACGGTCCTTGCAGGCTGCAGTGTGTTAAAACTACACCATGAAGGAGGAGGTCACATGACTCTCTTGTTTTTATTTTTTACTCCAGGAACATATGTGCTATTGTTTTGCCGGGATAAACATTCCCACTCACAAGATTATCCCGCTCTCGAAAGGGAAAGCATTAGTTTGGCTTATATTTCTGAGGAACGTGGCCAAAAGGGACATTTGGAACATGAGAAAAGCATTTATATAACACGCAGCTGTTTGGACTGTATGTTCAGAGGCAATTAAAAACATATAAAATAACCGGGAGAGAGAAAAAAGGAGAATAAACTGATTGCTGAAGCCACAAGGTTTTAATCAGTCAAAGAAAGTAAAGAGGGCTCACCAGCCAATTTGCAACGTAGCCACTTTCTTATTAAAGAAAGTGTCAAAAGTACAAAGGTACACTGGAGCACATGTCCTAACAATGAACAAAACACACGTTAAACTCAAGGTCTCACAAACAGACACCACACATGCTGCACATGTCACACATGCAGCCCAGAGGAGAAGGAGAGAGAGACTGCAGCCTTCCTCAGGTCCTTGGAGGCCCTGATTGGGGATTGGGACAGAGGGATTTTAGCCTCTGCAGACCATTTACATGCACTAAAACACTACAGCAAAGAGGAAAAAACCCTAAAGGCAGAATATATCCTCTTTTAAAATATTTTTTAACAGGTTATAAAAACAAAAATCAAAACAGATTATTTCTACGCTGTGTTACTACTTTTGCTTTAATCCACCTCTGATAATTATTAAAGGTCCCATGTTATGCTTTTCCGGTTATCACCCGTCCCCTTGTGTGTTATGAAGGTTTCTCTGCATGTAAACGGTCTGCAGATTCACAAACCCTCAAAGTACACCCTGTAGCGAGTACAACTCTAACACAGAGAAGACCTGTCTGTGCTGCCCCAGAACGCCTCGTTGGGGATTTCCGGGTACCAAGTGACGTAAGGGGCTAAGTGACGTAAGGGCTACGCGGATTGGTCCAAACGGCCAGAGAGTGAATACACATACTTTACAGAGATGCCGTATGAGAAACCAATGTGAGTTTGGAACATTGAATAATATAAATCTATTCTAGTAGACCTCAACAATGGAATTATGATCAGTAGAAATGGCCACGACATGGGACCATTAAGTACGGTATAACCAAACACAGGTAGCAAAGTGCACACTCTGGAGATGTTAATGTCACTAAATCACAGCTTCACAGGAACGTGAGCTGTGGACTTTAAACAGCCCCTTGCTGATCACGTTTTCCCCGTTGTTATGAAGATGTCTCAGTTTTCACAATGTGATGAGTGTTTGACCTCAGGCAGGGTCCAAAGTTGAGAAAGATATTAAAAGCTCAACATGTTTAAATAAAATACTATATATATATATATACATATACAAAAGACTAAGTACAGTAAACATATATTTTTTAAAACCAGTGAGAGGAATTCATTTGTTAGAAAATGAAAAATAATAACACTTAAAAATGTTTTGAAACCATAATGGCAAAATAAATTAAATAATACATATATTTCACAAAATCAAGATATTCAAAAAGTACAGTTTGACCAACATTTTTTTTTTAAAACATAAACACGGTAGGGGTAAGAAAATTATGTTGCTTATCTTCAGATGTATATCAGTATGTAGTGTCTCTTCTTTAAAGAGTCCTCTCCTGCTGATGTTCAGATGTATATCAGTATGTAGTGTCTCTTCTTTAAAGAGTCCTCTCCTGCTGATGTTCAGGTGTATATCAGTATGTAGTGTCTCTACTTTAAAGAGTCCTCTCCTGCTGATGTTCAGGTGTATATCAGTATGTAGTGTCTCTACTTTAAAGAGTCCTCTCCTGCTGATGTTCAGGTGTATATCAGTATGTAGTGTCTCTACTTTAAATAGTCCTCTCCTGCTGATGTTCAGGTGCATATCAGTATTTATAAAACGGACAAGTCAAATCAAGCAATCTGATTGGTTCTTAGCCGTGATATACTGAGCGTATACCACGGGTAGAATTGTAAGTTACTTTTCACAACAAGTCAGTATCCCTCCGCGTCTGAGAAAAACAGTATACGGTTGGGCTGAAAAGCAAACTGTACTGGAACAAGAAAGCAGCGGAGAAGTAACGGGGCAGAAGCCCTCCTTTTTGACGCAGCGATCCAGACATAGATATCAAACGGCGACACATATTCAGTGTGCAGTTCATTTGGCATTAGGGCAGGGATATCTAGATACTTTTGAAGGTTTAACATAATGAATTGTGCTACTTTTAAAGCAAGCAACGATGTTTTCAAATCTGTAATCAAAGAGGTCCGCAAAAACGCTATCGACCAATCAGATTGCTTGATTTGACTTGTCAGTTTTATAAATATATTTAAATTTCTTCCGTTACGAAACAAACTTACAAAGCATAAAATGTCCTCTCCTGCTGATGTTCATGTGTATATCACTATGTAGTGTCTCTACTTTAAAGAGTCCTCTCCTGCTGATGTTCAGGTGTATATCAGTATGTAGTGTCTCTACTTTAAAGAGTCCTCTCCTGCTGATGTTCAGGTGTATATCAGTTTGTAGTGTCTCTTCAAAGTCCTCTNGTACTTGGTGAGAGCCATTCTTTTTATCGTTCAATCGTTGGTCCGCACTCACTGCCTGCCAAAATCCACTCGCCTTTTAAAAAGCTTGATTTTGTTCCCCAAACGCTCAGCCCAAACGTATTCTGTGAAGACCCGCCCCTACTCTGATTGGTAGGTTTCAGTGAAAGTGCCTAATAAGACCATGGGTCCATAAACATGCTAATGGTTGTGTGAGACAGTTCTTACAAGAAAACAAGCAAAAAAAGAGACAAAAATATGCAAAAAGTTGGGAAAACCACCACATACAGAAAGAACAATGAACATCAGGGCTTTGATGGCCCATTCAAGACATTTGGCGTATTTTCTGATGTATTTCTGATGTATTTTCTGATGTATTTCTGATGTATTTCTGATGTATTTTCTGATGTATTTTCTGATGTATTTCTGATGTATTTTCTGATGTATTTTCTGATGTATTTCTGATGTATTTTCTGATGTATTTTCTGATGTATTTCTGATGTATTTTCTGATGTCCTCCCCAGATCAGATCGCTCTCCCTGACTTTAACGCCGGGGCGATGGAGAACTGGGGTCTGGTGACCTACAGAGAGACGGCCCTGCTGTTCGACCCCTTCATGTCCTCTAATGGAAACAAAGAGACAGTCACCAGCGTCATCTCACATGAACTCGCTCACATGGTAAGAAAATAACATCCCTGTCATCGTGTTCTCTTAAAGGTCTCCTATCATGCAAAATGCACTTTTGGATGTCTTTTATACATAAACATGTGTCCCGCCCGGTGTTTCAGGAGACTCACAAAGTGTCAGAAAACAAAACACTCTCTCTTTTCCTCTGTTCCCACATCTCTAAAAACAGGCGCAATAACAAAACGGAGCTGATCCAGATTTGGCCTTTGATCACGGCAGCATTTAGCTGAATCTGCGTTATAATTCTGAGCAGGCATTAGCTCTCCTCCAGAATCAGCACTTTAGTAACAGGGCTGGAATAGAGGGATATGAGGGATGTCTTAAATGCATGATTTGTTTGGTATTTTGAGCAAAACACTTCATAGACATGTTTTTTTTATATATTTGTATATATCTGAGACCTATAATATATGCCTAGAAATAGCATGATAGGAGACCTTTAAAATCACACTGTACATTTTACATTTATATTCAATCTAATATTTAATAATCCATTCCTCAGATACTTATGTATATATAATATCCTGCTTTATATTTTTCGTTACTGTGAATATGTAATTCAACTTGTATATTTTCTACTTTTTTTAATGCTATTTTATTTCTAATGAGATGTTTATTTCTAGTCTTTGAATTTTTACTGAAAAATGCCTTGTTTTTTGATGCAGCTGCAACGCAAACATTTCCCAAATTAGCATCAGTAAAGTACTTCTTATCTTATTCTTATCTTATATTATGTCTTTCAGTTTTTATAATCATGGGAAAAAATCATAATAGAAAATACATTAATTTGGTGTAAAGTAAATCACCGCTTGTGTAAACACACGGTGAGCCAAAGTCCTCGATGATAGATCCTCACCTGGGGAAACATTAATTCAGCGCACACAGAAATGTGTTTAACGCCTGTCATCAGAAGGGATGTGGAAATATGAGCTTGGGAATTTTTTCTGGATCGTTAATCTAAAAGTACAAAAAAACATATCTTTCCTCTCACCTCCAAAGCTGTTTATTTGTTCAAAGATTCAAAAGTTGTATTGTCTTAATTGTATTAATAGTAATAGTATTTAGAAACGAGATCGCTCAATCGTTGGCTGATAAGTCCCAAAATGAAGCTATTTCTTTTGAGTAACTTGGGTCATGCTTTTTGGAAAAAGATATGTGTGTTTCAAAATGCAAAATGCAGATTACAGATGGGGACGGGGTCCAAAACCAGCAAGCCACATGCATGTCTGGGAGCAAATACATTTGATATGCTCCACAGATACGGCCAGGATCCGTTGGATTTTCTGAATGTTGGGTTGCAGATTAGAACTTTGTTCGTTTAGCATGAAACATGAAAAAACTAAAGGATAAGTTAAAAAAGAAAGTAGAAAGAAAGTGAGGTCATAGAAAACAATTTCTGCTAAAAAGTGAGCAATGATTGAGAGTCAGAGCTGAACATTTCAGATGAGTGTTTCTCACACTGCTCTGTAACTTTAATTCATGTACCTTTGTTATTCATGTTTTATCATCTTTGCTTTGAAATTAGTGTTTTTAAAGGCCCTTTGATAATATGTTTCTTAAAGCTCTTAAAACCTTTTTTTTTAACACTATTCACGAAACTGTGTCTCAGGGCTTCTTAACATGTAACAACCTATTAATGTGTCATCCCCACTTAACGGGAAGAAACTCAGCGAACTGACGATATGAACCGTTGCTGTTTTCTGATCAAAAGTTGTGTTCAATGGCATTAAAACGAATATAAACGCTGCTGGAGGTTAATCCAATCGCTCTGTGTCCCTTTGAAATGATCACTGATGATCCATCATCATATTTATGGAAATAAATAGTTTTCAGACGTTTCAACGTAGCTTTCGTTTTGGGCAAACTGCGTGCGCATCACTCTCACTCCTCAATGGGTAACGTGTAGGTGGGTTTAGGAACTCCCCCTCCCTATTGGCTCTTACAGTTCAAAAGAGGTGTCAATCATCAAAATTGACCGATGGGATCCAGAGATAGCTCAAATCCACCCAAATGGCCCCAGAAGTGGATTTATTTGCTAGATCTCTCTAAAAAGGTCAAAATTTCACTTGTTTTGCATCAATCTTGATACAGGGTACTTATTATATGTTATAGTTTGGATTCCTAAAGCTTTTAGTCTACTATCCCATCAATCAAGGGTGGGTTTCACTAAAAGTAATGGTTTTTATTTTGGACAGACACTACAATTTACATTTTCTTACTATGTTCAATCTGAATTTACTTTAAAATAAAAACATCTATATTGATTCTGACACTTCTACATCCAGCTCACAGGTGTAACCTTGCTTTGAGAAAAATATTATTAATGTAACCCTTTTAGAAGGGAAGATATGGTCATTAGTTCTGGGAATGTCATTTTCGAGCCAGAGACCTGAAAAACAGGCTCAGGGCTTAACAGGTTAATTCACGTAAAGCCCTTTGAATTGCCTCGTGTTGAAAGGTGCTGTATAAATCAACTTGTCTTGAATAAAGGTTGTTTTCAGTTCAAACCGTCGTCTGGCTGCACTTGGGTCCTCCCTGCGCAGCTCAAACTTAACTGATTTAATGTTTTCCGGTCTTCAGTGGTTTGGCAACCTTGTGACTCTGCAGTGGTGGAACGACCTCTGGCTGAACGAGGGCTTCGCGTCGTACGTTGAATACCTCGGGGCGGACTACGCAGAGCCCACCTGGAACATTGTGAGATCTTTAACACCTCCAAACACAGAGAGAATTTACTAAGACAGACAGGATGTAGAACATGATGAACAGCTCACAGACATGTTTTTACTGACTGTCCTTTATTTTCCTTTTTTTATTCTAACCTTAACCTTTTTTAGATTACCATATTTTATTCAATACGCTCCTTAGATAACTTCTCTCTTCTCCTCATAGCATTGTGAAGCACCTTGAGATGACGTTGTTTTTAAAATGTGCTACAAATGAAATGTATTATTATTATTTGTATGTCAGAAATAATGAGTTGTAACTCTATGGTTGGTTAAAAGCGTCAAATGAATGAACTTGGAATGTAATAGTTGTTATATGTTGATTCATGCTTTAATCTGGCCCTTATTTGTGGACGTTTAATCGAGACTATGTATGCTTGTTTGTGTATATGTTGATTATGTGGACTGCGGATGGAAATTGCTAACAGCTAAATCTACCACCTTCTCTTTTTTTAAATAATGTTTTTTTATACGCACGGTTCATTTCAAAAACTTACCAATAGCCCCCTCACTCATCTCTATCTGTAAAAGTCTCATAGCATCTATAAAGTGTCTCTGTCTCTCTCTGTCTGCAGAAAGATCACATCGTCCTGTATGATGTCCAAAAAGTGTTCGCTGTGGACGCTCTCGCCTCCTCTCACCCTCTGTCCCGCAGAGAAGAGGAGGTCAACACCCCGGCTCAGATCAGTGAGATGTTCAACACCATCTCCTACAGCAAGGTCTGCTCCTCTGACTCCATGTAAACAGGATCTGTTGTTACCAGAGATGGCAAAATTAACACATCCTTTACTCAAGTAGAAGTACAGATACTTGTGTTTAAAGATACTCTGGTGAAAGTAGAAGTACTGACTAAACTTCTTTACTCAAGTCAAAGTAAAGAGGCTTT
>NW_011350552.1:13621-18591 GCF_000735185.1 Notothenia coriiceps
GAAAGTACAGGTATTTGAGTTCAACATGTAAGAAGTCAAAGTAAAAAGTCATCAGAAAAATAAGTAGTGGAGTAAAGTACTGATACCAGAGAAATGTAAGTACAGTAACAAAGTATTTGTACTCTGCTACTTCCCACCTCTGTTGTTATAAGAATTTAAACCAGCCACTTCTTCACTGGTTATCTGTTGTGTCTCTCAGGGAGCCGCGGTGCTCAGGATGCTCTCAGAGTTTCTCACTGAGCCGGTGTTCGCCAAAGGACTCAGTGTGAGTGTAAACTGTAATAAGACCTGCTTATTTATCAACTACTTCCACTGGGAGTGTTTGTGTGTGTGCTTTGTGTGAGTGTGTGTTTATGTCTGTGTGTCAGTGGGTATGATAAATCAAACCACATCCTTAGTTACTGTTAATCTGACAGAAGTGTGTTTGTGTGTGTTTATGTCTCTGTGTAAGTGTGTGTCGTATTGAAAGAGTTTGTGGGTATGATAAATCAAACCACATCCTTACTGTTACTCTGACAGGTGTGTGTGTGTGTGTGTGTGTGTGTGTGTGTGTGTGTGTGTGTGTGTGTGTGTGTGTGTGTGTGTGTGTGTGTGTGTGTGTGTGTGTCTGCAAATGAGTTTGGGTACAATTGACAGAGTTTGAGGGTATGATGAATCAAACCACATCCTTACTTACTGTTAATCTGACAGAAGTGTGTGTGTGTGAGTCTGATGTATCTTTAAATGATTCGTGACTTCCTCTATGATGTGTAGACTCTGACTAATAGCACAATGATTTTAAAACATGTAGTCTAATAAAGTGGTTCCTGAAAAATAATTTCCACACCAGACGGTTGTGGAAAAAAAACTAATAATATTAAAAGTAAAATATATTTTAGAATGGGGAGTAGCTTATACATTATATTGCCTCTACAAGTAATATGTGCTGAACGATAAGGCCCACAGTAACTGCCAAATGTTTGATCCAAAAAAGGCATTAAAGCACTTGCAAGAATATTGTAGATCTGCACAATTAATAGAAATTTAGCAAAATTGCAAAACGGGATGGTGCAGCATCCAAATTGAGGTGCAATTTGGTACGGAAAACTCCGATATTTTCCAATGATAATTACAGTAATGATGCAAAAGTGATAATTTCTTTAAAAAAAAGTGAGCCATATCCCAATTGCAATATCTGTAAAAAATAATCGCTCTGAATAATTTTCTCAAAATCTTGCAGCCCTAAATTATTGCAGACAGTTTATGAACGATACATGTGTTTACATGTGAAGGGAGGGGGGTTGCAACCACAGGTCTAATGCAGCTTTAGCATCTTAATTAGCACTGTTGATGCTTGACCTGCTCATGATAACTGTTTTCTCTTCCCAGTCTTACCTGAACACGTTTGCCTTCAGCAACACGATGTACACAGACCTGTGGGACCATCTGCAGCAGGTCAGTGTGTTTAAAAAAAACGGTATAGTCAGACATTTGTGCAGTTTTGGAAATTAACAAAGTATATGTACCCAAGTTTTTGATATACTTGGAAATAGGAGCTACCAAACAAAACCTCATTTGGTAGAACTTTTCTGCTTCGCACTTTGTAGACGGTCCCTGTTCACTCGGCAAGGCAGGCAACTGCTTGGGACCCCAGACCAGTAGGGGGGGCCCCAAAGGTGGTTAATCACATCGGTCCACAGTAATGACCACATGGAAATGGCTATGTAAAACGCACTGTAATGACATCTCCAGAAAAAGGGTCCCCATGCTACTGAAGGGGAAACCCACAGACGGTTTGGGCAGGTGTCTTCGAACCCAGAGTGTCTTGAAACGCTCCTGACGGCACGTATCTGCTGTTTTGATAGAAATAAGTTTGTAGCTCATTGTTGACAATGCTACGGTTGTTAAGAGACATTATTCATGTTTTTCAGAATGGTTTGTGTTTACTTATTTATATAGATAGTTATCCCCGCAATAAACCGTATTTAATTTTACATTATGTTCTTGTACATATCATATTCTATTTACATGTATATAGACTTTTTGCACTATTTTTATTTTTGTATTTTATGATATATGTTGCGTTGTTGGAGGAGCTCAGGTCAGAAGAATTGCCATTCCTACACTGTAGCTTATGTACAATAAAACCGTTGAAATCTTGAATCAAGTTCAAATCCGTGATTATCTTTCAACTTTTCTGAAAAAGGCAAGCCCTCATCCCGGTTCCTGTGATTCTCTGTTTATTGCCAGGCAGTTGAAAACACACCCGGTATCGTTATTCCTCACACCGTCCACGACATTATGAACCGCTGGACTCTTCAGATGGGCTTCCCAGTCGTCACCATCGACACTCAGACAGGAAGTGTTACCCAGAAGCACTTCCTGGTGGATCCTGACTCTGTGGTGGAGAGACCCTCTCAGTTCAGGTAGGAATCCATTTGTTAGAAAAATATCACTGGTCACCGGCTTGAGCTTCAATCTCAGGATCCATTTATGATCCTCTCCAGAATGGAAGTAGTCATCACATACAGAGCATCCACTAGTTCCTGAACAGTGTCCTTCACATGCTGATATCCAAGAGAGGGAGTTACACAGTCACAAGATGGAGGAATACCGGTTCTTAGGTAATCATACTTCCTGTCATGTACAAAATACTGAGTTTTTTCTCAAAATCTGAAAATTCAGATTTTCTCTAAAAATTCAGATTTTCTCTAAAAATTCGGACTTTATTAAAACATGCAGACTTTTTTCTCAAAATCTTAAAATTCAGACTTTTTTTCTCAAAATCGTAAAATTCTGACTTTTTTCACAAAATTCTCACTTTTTCAGCTACAGTTGGGGATACCTTTGTTATCATGTTACTCTCATATTGGAAGAGTACATTCAGTATTTTCCCATCACCATTCCACCTTTATCCTGCTAGGTCAAAGTATAATTTAAGAGATTGATTCACGTAGTATCCATCATTTGGATCATAGTCCTGGCTTAAGCACAAACTCGTACTGTACTCCTTCCTTTCCTTGTCAAATAGTTTGTATACAAAATGAAATTCCCTTAAATTTGTGTTGGTTTTCCTGGGAACGTGCCGCAACACGCATTCAGTCTTTTTAAAATAAATGTTTTCCTTTTCTTTGCCTTTACCGGAAACAACTTGGTGAGGTTAACTCCAAAAACTAGACGGTTATGTTTTGAAAAAGTCAACGTTATATTACTTTAAAATTACTGAGAAATATATATAATTTCTGGCATAAAGCTATCTTCTGGGTAAAAGTAAGAGTGTTGGACCCCAAACTCTTCCCTAAACTGACGTCAATCCCATTTAATTAATTATATATATAAATTGATTTTGTTGGAAATAACAAGGTACAGCTTTTTTTAGTTATTGCTCCAGGCAATGTGAAAACAGTCCTCTACTCCTACAAATGAAATACCAGAGTGGGTATGCTGACATGCTGATATGACACATCATTTGCACCTTAGAACATATGAAGTAAAGTAAAGGAGAGTTCAGTCGAGGCTGTTGGAAATGTATTAGATTTGCTTGGATGTACTTGTACACACTGAATCATCCAATGCTTAAGATATTTCACTCTGAAAGTTCTAGACGGAAAGCCAGAGGAGTATCAATGTCAGTAGGATTAATCCTCTGGGGAACATGCATATCTGTACCAAACATCGTGACAATTCATGCACATTTTAGCCCGACTAACTGCCAAACATTGCCATCCCAAAAGATGTTTCGCACAACTAAAAACTGACTGTCTTTATCTTTGTTTCCGTCCAGTTACACATGGTTTGTCCCCATTAAATGGATGAAGACAGGCGTAGAGCAACAGCAGTACTGGCTCCTTCAAAAGACAGGTATTATGGTTGTAATACATACTTCTATGTTAGATTTGAGAAGAACTTCCTACCAGATTCTTGGACTCAAACCACTGGTCATGGGAAGAACTGAACATCTGAGTATCTTTCTTTAATATTTTCCACCAGACACCCATGAGATGATGCGAGTTTCAGGAGAGGACTGGGTTCTGGCCAACACTAATGTTTCCGGGTACTTTAGGGTCAACTATGATTCGGAAAACTGGGATCGTCTCCTCACCTTGCTCAACACCAACCATCAGGTGAGCCAAAACGTTTTATTCAATGCATTGACAGTTGTGTTTGTGCCCACTTATACATCACCTGGAAACAGAAAGACAATGTTTGTTATTGATTACTCTGCGGATCGTTTTCTACTTTACTCTATTAGTCTATATCAATACCGTAGTCAAATAGAACAGAAAAATCATCGCTTATAAATGAGACTGAAAACAGCATTTTCCACCACTTTGTAAGAAACATTTCTGGGACAATTAATCAATGATCAGTATAGTTTGTGATAATTTTTCAGTCAATTGAACTGAATGATTGATCAACTTGGGATAGTTCTAGTTCGATGTATTTCAAAAACAGTTTCTGACTCATACACTCAATATTTTTGTCACTTTTACTTTAAAACGGAGCCTCAATGGCCAATAACATAGCACCACGTAACCCTAACCCACACATAAAAACAGAGAAATCCTATTTTTATTAATTTTCAAAAAAGGTTAATGGACCTCCAGTAAAGAGCTGGTCAAAGGGCAAAGTCTGGATGAAATGCTTTCAGAAACACAATTGGATTTTATTTACTTAAAGGTCCCATGTCATGGCCATTTCTACTGATCGTAATTCCATTGTTGAGGTCTACTAGAATAGATTTATATTGTTCAATGTTCCAAACTCACATTGGTTTCTCATACAGCATCTCTGTATAGTATGTGTATTCACTCTCTGTCCTACACGGCTAGTTGGAGCTCCTGCCCCCCCCCTCCCTGTGAGCCCACTGTGCTCACAGAAATCCCCAACGAGGCGTTCTGGGGCAGCATAGACAGGTCTCAAAGTACATCTACAGGATGTACTTTGAGGGTTTGTGACTCTGCAGACCGTTTAAATGCAGAAAAACCTTC
>NW_011350552.1:18631-21426 GCF_000735185.1 Notothenia coriiceps
TATGTCAGTAGATCCCCCACTGGTGAGTTTAAAAACAGAGGTCGCTAACAAGTGTCTAAATGACACGACTAAATTTCATCACGCCCAACATTAGCCACCTTGAGCTTAGCGGTGGTGACCTGAAGTCATGTGACCGTGCTGTAGTTCCTTTATAGCCCAACATTAGCTGCCTTTAGCTTAGCGGTGGTGACATGAAGTCATGTGACCGTGCTGTAGTTCCTTTATAGCCCAACATTAGCCGCTTTTAGCTTAGCGGTGGTGACGTGAAGTCATGTGACCGTGCTGTAGTTCCTTTATAGCCCAACATTAGCTGCCTTTAGCTTAGCGGTGGTGACCTGAAGTCATGAGACCGTGCTGTAGTTCCAAATAGCCCAACATTAGCTGCCTTTAGCTTAGCGGTGGTGACATGAAGTCATGTGACCGTGCTGTAGTTCCTTTATACATAGATATATATAAACACGGTGTTTATATATATCTATGCCTTTATAGCCCAACGTTAGCCGCCTTTAGCTTAGCGGTGGTGACGTGAAGTCATGTGACCGTGATGTCGTTTTAGTAAAGCCTACCCTTGGCTTCTTCCATTTGGATATTTGCAATTACGATTCAAAACCCGTTCAAGTGTTGTTAATATGTGGATATTATCCTGCTAAACAAAATGTGTAGGTATCATAAAGCTATGTTGGCCATAGATCTTATTTTCTGCAATATTCCGAAATCCAATGGAAAAGTCCCATCGGCTTTTTGTCAAAGATGCTCTTGCAATGCTAAGTTATAAAATAGGTCATCACTGCACCACTCTGTCTTTTTACATTTCTGCTGCTAGCTGCAGAATGAGAAGAATAAAGTGCACATCAAGTGGACCTCAAACAGTTACTCATATATCTTCATTTTAGCCATACTTCAAGCGACAAGTCGAACCATTGTTTGAGTACTTCAAGATGATTACAGCTAACTGGACCAAAGTACCAACAGGACACACTGACCAGTAAGAATTCGTGCACCAGAAGATGTATTTTTTAGAAGCAGGTGACTTACCTTTGGTGACACAATTTAATTCAATGCAATATTAAATGTTTTGTCTCAGGAACATTTGGTTTGGTCGTACTATATTGCATTTTCTTTTTTACCATTTCCCTTCTCAGGTATAATGAGATCAATGCTATTGGAATGGCATGCACTATGGGGGTGAAGGGCTGCAGGGAGCTAATCCAAAGTTGGTTTGGAGAGTGGATGGAAAATCCACAATTAAACCCGTGAGTAACGACCACTTACATCTATTTTAGGATTTCATATATGAACACATTTGGCTGTTTGTCTTCATTCGTCCCAGCTACAGTAGCTATTGAAACGACTCAACAGACTTTAGCAGCATGTAGCTAGCAATGTAGTTATGTGGCATTTGTTTTTGTGTAGATGAAAAGCCAGGGGATTACTAATGTCTGGGGACCAAATTTTATGGCAATTCATGCACATTTTAGCCAGACTAACAGCCAAACATTCTCTCCCAAAAGCCGTATAGCATGGTTAAAAATGGTTTGTATAGTTTGTGTATATTTGTCCCAGTTAGCTAGGTAAACAACTATACAAACGTTAGCAGTAGCATTCTTATCATTGTGTTCAAGATTCATTCTTTTGAATAATCTTCTGGTTATTTTTACCTGAATGTTGACTAGGATCCATCCCAACCTGAAGAGCACAGTTTACTGCCATGCTATAGCTCTTGGAGGTGTGGAGGAGTGGAACTTTGCCTGGGAAATGTTCAAAAACGCCACTTTAGCATCTGAAGCCACCAGACTCCGAGCCGCCATGTCCTGCACCAAAGCACCCTGGCTTTTAAACAGGTATGTTGGAGAATTCAAATATTAAATGTATATTTCCTCAGTACCGTATTGACACGAATATAAGACAGGTTTTTTTTCCTGTAAAAAAATCTGAAAAATACTTATATTCGGGGTCTAGACTTTTTAATGTATTTACACAGTCACAACAACTGATCGTGCCAGACGAGTGTTTCCCCAAGTGGGACACCGTCTTAGTAACAGTACAACAGGAGAGATAGAGATGGAGAAACACAGAGACCAACTCCAACAAAGTGGATCAAAAGTAGGCAAGTTAATAAACAAGAGAGGCGAAGTTACGATGCCAATTTTAAGATAATGGTGATCAGCGAAGTCATCAAACAACTGTCGAGCAGCAAAGAAAGATGGTGTCACTGAGTGTAACGTTAGAAGATGGCGAGCCCAAAAAGACCACCTTAAAAATGTAAACAGTCAGAGAAAAGCATTCTGCGATCCGCAAAGGGGCCGTTTCCCCTATTTCCCAAAATGTGTCTTGAAAAAGAGATTATAAAGAGTATTATCGGTTCAATGCGGTGGAAACTAGGGGTTAGCCTGCAACCTAACCTGGGGCCTATACTACGAATCTAGTTCATCATATCCTGGATATGTTTTGAGTTATCCGGTTGACTTAATCCAAAACAAACCCGCTCTCGCTAAACTTTACAACGCTGGCTATCAACTCGATCGCTCAAGCCAGCCGTGTCCTATCTAGTTAGGTGCACGTTCACATGAAAGGGGTGGTATCTGGAGCATTCGACCAATCACAAACATGGAGAAGCGTACTGACAGCAAAGCGTCATACTTCCTGAATGAAAAGTCAACTATAATATTAGACATATGAAGAAGTTAAACTTTAAACATCCATGACTCCAGGATCAAAGCCACATAGCTGCACCTGCAAGGTGAATACAGCTGGTAACAGAACAAGTGTTTGAATGCGTACATTAACAGGTTTAT
>NW_011350552.1:21447-87172 GCF_000735185.1 Notothenia coriiceps
ATATGAAGAAGTTAAACTTTAAACATCCATGACTTAAACACTTTATCCAGGATAAAAGCCACATAGCTGCACCTGCAAGGTGAATACAGCTGGTAACAGAACAAGTGTTTGAATGCGTACATTAACAGGTTTATGATATCACTGCCCCGTCTAAGACACCATCTGACTTTAATCACATTTGTCTCGAGTGTTTCGTCAACTTAATGTGTTGCTTCAAATATTACTTCTGCATACAGTATGTGACACTGTGAGTGTTGCACGGCCAGATACGGCTCAGCTGACTCAGATAAGGAAATATATGATACATTATGATGTGATATCATGTGATATGAATGATAATGGGACACATCCACGTCTGCACTCACAGTGCCGCGGAATGTAGGCTACGTAGTGTGACTTTGATCCGGTTACTTATGTTGTGGCAGATATTTAATTAAGCTTTCTTAACATAATAGTATAATAATAGTATAATAGTTATAATAGTCAGATTGCTCTGAAGATGGGAGGTGATATTCTATTCATTTTCACGTTCACACAGTCGGTGATTTTGGCCGGGCGTCTTTCCTGCAACGGCAGTTTAAACTGTATTTCCTCCGCACACTGAGCTCTGATTGGTCAGCAGGCGGGGCTTTCACTGAGTTGATCTCTTATCCTGGAACCTATCCTGCTCCGCCGCAGGCTAGCCGCTCAGCATAAGTTATCTAGCCCGCTAAAAAGTGAACCAGCTTCGTAGGACCGGAAATCCCTGAAGTTAGCTTGCTAAACGAAAATCCTGCTTCGTAGTATAGGCCCCAGGTTAGCCGCTCAGCATAAGTTACCATGGAGATCTAGCACGCTAAAAAGAGAACCAGCGTCGTAGGACCGGAAACCCAGAGTTTTCCCTGAAGTTAGCCGGCTAAGTGAAAATCCGGCTTCGTAGTACAAGCCTCTGATGTTTTTCCTCTGAGGTGAGTGTTTTGTAAGGAAATGTTTTTTATTGATCCAGGTATCTGGAGTACACCTTAGACACAACGAAAATCCGCAAGCAGGACGCCACCTCGACCATCCGGAGCATCGCAGGAAACGTGGTGGGGATGCCGCTCGCCTGGAACTTCGTCAGAGGGAGATGGAGCTACCTTTTCAACACGTAAGATTCAGATTCCTTTTATTCGTTCTCTCTCTCTCTCTCTCTCTCTCTCTCTCTCTCTCTTTTGTGCGTGATTTATCTTTTGAGAAAGAGCTGATTTAGTAAGTGTTTTTTTGCGTTTACACGTGTCCGAAACCACCTGAATTATTTGCAGACTCCTCCCTTCAGAGAGATGTTTATCTGGTGTCCCAGACAGGATTTGAATGATTTCCTTCTGCTGATCAGCACGATTAAATCACAATAAAACCT
Source organism: Notothenia coriiceps (assembly GCF_000735185.1). Classification (NCBI taxonomy): domain Eukaryota; kingdom Metazoa; phylum Chordata; class Actinopteri; order Perciformes; family Nototheniidae; genus Notothenia; species Notothenia coriiceps. Next base: position 22,823 of record NW_011350552.1, read on the forward strand.
CAAAGCTAACTACCTCTTTCCTTTTCTTTATTAGGTACGGAAAAGGATCTTTTTCCTTCTCTAACCTCATCACCGGCATCACCAGGAGGTTCTCCACTGAGTTTGAGTTACAGGAGGTATGAAGCTCACGCAGCTATAACTAAACAAAAAGGAAGACCTTCCTCATATCATTTGAGTCCACACGAAAATTCAATTCCCTCAGTATCCTAAACAGTTCAGATCATTTAAGTTCAAAGCTCCTTCAGCCTGGAATAACTTACCACCGAATATACAACTCTTAACTTATTTTAAATGTTTGAAACTGCTTTGTCTTTTTTCGACGAATTACAATGTTTGTATTTATTTATTTTTGTATTGCTATTTATTCATTGTCACCATGTTGTGGATGTGTCTGGATTTGTATCTTTAATTGTTGCGTTGTGATGGCAGTAATCTTGTGGTTGTGTTGTGATTTTGTTTTCTTTTAGTTTCTTGTTACTGTCTTGTTTCTTGTACCATATGTTAGGACCCCATTATCCTAAATTAGGATAAATAAGTGCAGAATTTCAGTTTTTCTCAACATATTTTTTTCTTCTTCTTCCTCCAGCTGAGGAAATTTAAAGAAGACAACCTCCATGTTGGATTTGGCTCGGCCACCTTGGCGTTGGAGCAGGCGATCGAGAAAACCACGGCCAACATCAAATGGGTGACGGAGAATAAAGCTCCTGTGATGAAGTGGTGTACAGAGGAGTCATCAAAATGACACACAGGGACACGCAATGAATGATAATCACTATAATCATCTTTTTCTTTGTAACTGTTGCGCAAAAAAAGGAGAATTACGTCACCGGTCATCCACGTCAGTGCTGGAGAAAACACATCATTATATATCAGAGCTGGAAATAGATACACACTTGCACCTCTAGTGTGTGATTGTCAGAGAAAAAGGTATTTAATACATTTACACGGGAAAAACGGATATATTGACTTTAATTAAATGTATTATGTCAACAGAGTTCATATAACAGTATTAGGTTAGTTGAAGTCAATAATGTTAAAGGGGACCTATCATGCAAACTGCACTTTTTGATGTCTTTTATAAATAAACATGTGTGTCAGGGAACTCACGCAGCTTCAGAAAATAAAACCTTCCCTCTTTTCCTCCGTACCCAAATCTCTAAAAACGGGGGAACAACGGAGCTGATCCAGATTTGCGTCCGATATGACGTAATATCTGAAATGTGGACCCACGGCCCAATCAGAAAGTTGCTATCAGAAACAATGCCTGACTGTTTTGGACGTAAAATGGTTTGTGTTTACATTAGCATCGCTAACACTCAGAGCTAACCTGTACTGGAGAGCATGTGTGTGAAGAAGCAGGAAGTAAAAAGGAACTCACCTTGTGGTATAACCGGCAAGAGAGAAAGCCTTTGAGCTCCATACTGTTTCAGAGATAATCCTTGATAATCCATGATATGGCGTTTCATCACGGCAGTATTTAGTTTAGACAGTAGCTGCCGGGTCCCGCATGAGCTCATTCCTTCTCTTTTTTTATTTTTTATCAATTATAATATATATTTTTTATACCCCAAATCAGCACTTTTGAAACAGGAAGTGAAACAGAGGGATATGAGGCATGGCCATAGAATGGGTGATCTGTTTGGTATTTTGAGCAAAAACAACTTCATAGACATTTTTTAGAATATATTTTTATATATCTGAGACCTATGCTATTACTAAAAAAATAGCATGATAGGTGACCGTTTTTAAGTGTTCTATTAATTAAACTTCATATTATTGGTTTTAAGCTACACCTAATACAGTTATTGTGTACTCTGTTGACCATACTAGATTTAATTAAAGTCAACATTTCCGTTTTTTCCATAATTTCTTTATTCTCAGAAACGGTGTGTCTTTTTTTTAATACTTTCAGATTATATTTTGCCGCTTACTATGAATGTTTGCCCAATGCATTATATACCATAACACATGAGGCATTCAGCCACTTTTATGTACGTTTATGTTTGCATTAATGTGGCCTGAAGCCTGGTGAATAAATAGGATGTTAAATTCATGTATGTTTTTTAAATTGACTGCTTTTTATTGTTCAGAATCAGAAATCATGTTATTAGTCCCCACAGCGGGGACATGTACAGAAGTGCACTTCTCCAGATTAACGTCTCTTTTAATGCATTCCAAATCAGCTTTTAACACTTCAATTATCACAGCTATAAGCACTCATTAATATAACAATATTCACTGATAGATCATCTTAAGACTTGAGAGAACCTGTTTTTATAAATTATTCATGAATTTCTGGTCACTCATCGACATCTGTTGTTTAACAGCAATTAGATAATTAAAGATACACTAAGTAGTCATTTGGTGGTTTAACTTGCAGGACGTGTGGCGCAGTGGACTAGTGCGTTGGTGTTGGGATCAGGGGGAGCACAGGTTCAAACCGCCACCTGCACGTCAGCATGCTCGTTGTGTCCCTGGACAACTTCACCTCAAATTGCTCCTGTGGGGATTGTATGAGTATGTAAATGGCTTTGGATAAAAGTGTCTAACTGTAATGTAATGTTAATTCAAGTACACTTGAGGCACCTAATGCTTTTCTTAGCATTACTTTAATCACATATACTGCATTGTGTAATAAAAACCGAGAATTAAAGTAAAACAATAGTAAATATCTACCTTAATTTTTAAGAAATATGAATGGTTTTAAGTAATAATTAGACTGTATGAGACAGTTTTAAAAAATGCGTGTTATTAATCCTTGTTTACAACTTTTTGATATTTATGAGTGCTAAAAGCTTTCATTAAACAGTGCTTTAGCATATTAATCACATATTATAAGCATATGTATTATAATGGCATTAAAGATTTATGAGACCTTCAGTTTTAGGATAACATTTCCNATATGACTTTGATATCCTGATAGGAAACGAGATTTGACATTTTTGATATTGTAATATTGTTGGTGTCATCTTTTCCAGTTGAATTACAGAAAAGTGTATTTCTTCCTGAACCAAACCGTTCTAGCTGTTCTGTTGGAGCCAGTATTTTTGTGAAAAAGGCCAATTATGTTCACCTCATGATGACCTCTGTAGTCAAGGGACTAAAGGATACATTTCCCACAGTGCCAACAATGGTCAATTAGGGATGCACATTTAATCAGATTTCTTTCAAAATCGCAATTTGCACCTGCCCAATATCCAAGATTTTGTCAATGCAACACATGGGAAACAATAGTGGTGTTTTTTTGAAGCTCTAGCCTACAAATACCTCATTCACACCAACGGTGTTTCAGGGCCGGTTCGGAGCAGGAGCTTGAAAAGCACCGGGTTTTCCTGTTCACACCGCAGCGGAGCAGCCTCTTAGCTCCGGAATCCGGTTCGTTTCAAGCACCAAAAAATGTTCCGGCCAGAGCAAAAGCACCGCATACGTCACGCTTATGTCGAGGCGGGGGCAGGGGCAGGGGCGGGATCAACTCCTGAACAACAACAAAAAGCCGGTGTTTTATCCAGTTGGTACACAACGATGGAGAAACTTAACAAGCAGCAGTGGTCCACTGAAGAGACCAGCTACCTTATGGGAATCTGGTCTTCCGAAGAGGTACAGAGGAAGCTGGAGCACAATCGGCCATTGTTGTTGTTGTCGGTGTCAGCTGTGAGGGGTTTCCGGAGGTTTGGCTTTATGAAGCAGGCACGCAAACGGTTACGTCATGACGCAAACGATGACGCAATGACGCAGCACCAGTGGGACTCTGGGCAGTGTGAAAAGAGCCGGAGCTAAACCGAAGAACCGGTTCTGAACCTGAAAAACTCTAGCACGGAGCTTGAACCGGAGTTGCGTTGGTGTGAATGAGGTAACAGAAACAGCTGGTGGGTACTTTTTACGTAAAGGTCCCATGTCATGGCCATTTCTACTGATCATAATTCCATTGTTGAGGTCTACTAGAATAGATTTATATTGTGCAATTTTCCAAACTCACATTGGTTTCTCATACAGCATCTCTGTATAGTATGTGTATTCACTCTCTGTCCTAAACGGCTTGTTGTAGCTCCTGAACAATGGAAAAAGAGAAATCTCCAACGAGGCGTTCTGGGGCAGCATAGACAGGTATTTTCTGTGTTAGAGTTTTACTGGCTACAGGGTGTACTTTGAGGGTTTGTGACTCTGCAGACCGTTTACATGCATAAAAACCTTCATAAAACACAAGGGGACGGGTAATAGCTGGAAAAGTATNACAGGTCTCAAAGTACATCTACAGGATGTACTTTGAGGGTTTGTGACTCTGCAGACCGTTTACATGCATAAAAACCTTCATAAAACACAAGGGGACGGGTAATAGCTGGAAAAGTATGACATGGGACCTTACATTTCAAAGCCCATACTTTTTTACTTGAGTAAAGAAGTTTAGTCAGTACTTCTACTTTTACCAGAGTAAAGTCTCCTTTACTTGAGTAAAGGATGTGTGTACTTTTGCCATCTCTGTTGAGGTCCGGAGGAGACAGCAGATCATACAAAGCCCTCACGCTGTAAAACACAGTCATCTTTCTGTAAATCCAGTAAGGTTTTAGAGTGTTGGAAAGTTCTGTTGACCTCGGCCAGACAGGTTATAGCAGTTGTTGTTGAGCTGCACACTGAATCGGATCAGACACAGCTAACGGATCACCGTCTAGACACAGAGCAGACCCCTTCCTAGTATTGTTTGTTGGTGGCAGAAAAACAGGAAGAGAGTGTGACTAGGCCAGTAGAAACCTGGACCGGCAGAAATAAAGGGTTCCTGCCTTCAGATGTTCCTTCTCACACATGAGTTGATTGACAGGCAGTGAGAGTTATCACTAATGTTGATGTTATGTGTGATTAAATGAGCCTGAACAACAAGGGAGGTGACAAAAGTGAGGGAGATACAAAAAACTGCACTTAAACTGCACTACATGGATTCCACCACACAGTGTCAGCACTACATAAAGGAAAGAAAGGTCATTTTATTCATCACGTTTCTCTGGCACCCGAGCTCATACCAACATACAACTGCCTTCTCTCTCAAATTGAAATTGGCTTTTAAGTTTTGCTTGATTTAGGAAATTGCTGTCAAAGCAGGGTTTGTGAAGTCATATGGTTAAACAGTGATAGTTTGGGAATCAAATACAACAAGGTACCGCCTTTAAGGAAAGGTTTGATCTTTTAGAAGATGCTTATCTCTGTCTTCACACACGTAAGAGGAAAACATTGTGTCTGTGAGTGATATTGATCTAACTCTCGCCAAGAAAGTGAATAAGCGTGTGTCCCATAACCTTTTTTATTTTATTTTAAACCTAGGCCCTAGGCCCCACAGGGCACCATAACTTCAGATTTTTTAAGAAAATGTTTAAAACACCATTTATCCATTCTCACCTTTGCCATGAACTCAAAGATGTGCATCTCTCACGCCAGGCTCCACAGAAGTATTTATACAGCACATAACCTACACTCTCCCCCTCATTTGACCTGTATCTACTTTCCTTTGGCCCATGTGACAAGCATGCACATGCCGGCTAGGGTAATGATGTCAGCTCGTTGCTTCACCTTCATAAAGGTCAGAGAACTTGCGCATTTCTCACATTCTTGCTCTTCTCTCCTTCCCCCCACAAAGACAGGAGTAAATCTGTGTCCCAGACATAACATTAAGCAGTGATCATTTTCCCCCCGCAAGGTGGTTGTTTCACCTCAATGGTTGAGTTAGTGGCACTGTAATTATGTCAGAATTTACAGCTGAAACACAGGTTGTGACATTCCTCTGCCAGCTGGAGATCTGCCTGTAAATCTGGCACCTTTACCTGAGGATCCTCCCCTCAAAGCCCAGAGAAACCGCTAGAACCGTCTCTGTAAGATCAGGTGTGTGTTTGTACGTGCAGAGGGGGAGCAGGATTTGATGGAGAAAGAGTTCATTATATCTGCATTATTCATGAGAAGCTTCACCTGCTGATTCATTTTTAATAAATGAACACGCAAATTGTTTAAAATAACTATTAGATATTTTATTAGTGAACGTGTAACCGAATAACTAACTTTTGTTTAAGTATGAAACTTAATTACTAATCATTGTGTTCTTTCCAGGACTGATCTGAAAATAAAAATTTGAAAAAGAATAATATAAAATTATTATCTACAAATTTGAGAATAAAAAACAAAACAGAACCACATTACTTTCAACCTTTCTTCCAATTGGTTAACTTCTTAGTAAATAATATAATCTGATAATAAAAACAGAAATCTCCAGCAAGAAAGACCGAGAAAGACCAAAAGGTTGGGAGACATCACTGATGTCTATCAAAAAAATGTATCTGATGAATTTGCTGCCCACCATTTTCTACTATCTGGTGAACATAGGGAAGCATTTAGCAGCTAGTTGGAGTGACAAAAAGAGAGTTAATAGAAGACTGATTTGTGGCCAGAAGGACATCTCCAAATGAATGTTAATGTTCAATCTCTGCTTGATGTGTGGATTAACAACTGTTTGCTCAAACATTTGCCAACTACAACCTTTTATAGTGAGGATATGTCAATGTTACAGATTGTTGCCCTGCCCCCAAGAAGACAACATATCAGTTAATAAAGGTATCAAATAGTATTGTAAAAAGAGACCAACGTAATGCTGAACCAGGCTTTGCTATAATACTGTTTAAGTATTTTGTTATAAATGCAACACGGTAACATACCAATGATGATCTACAATCAATACCCAACACTCTGCTGGTTAAATGTGAACCTTTAACCAGGATAAATTGAATTTCAGACCCATTGGAAATTATATATGAGGACCAAGCATACGCCCTTACTCAAGAAGAAAGTTTCAGTTCATCTTTATGACAAATATCTATAACTACACACAGTCAAAGTAACTAAGAAACTTGGATTGCAGCTCTACGAACAACACTCACTGTAATGGCTCACTTTTAGTTCTACAGTCTTAATAATCCTGTGTATGAAGGGAAGATTACACCGGGCAGGTGTTGTGGGAATGGGACACAGGGGTTCTTGTAGGACCCAATCCACTGAGGAATTCATCATCTTCACATAGATTTTCAGATTAAAACTTCTGAGAAGTCCACTTAACGTTCCGCCCGAGCACGACAGGGGTGAGCAAGTATTCCACTTATAATTGTCAAACAAGCTGGTGGCCGTTCACTCCGCAAGGTCAAAGGATCTCACGGTAGAGAGGGATGGAGGGTGAGGGAGAGGCCTAGAGTTGGGCATAATCTGGAGCCAGAGGATTTGAGCCATGACTGTAAGGAAAGGTCTGAGGCTGAGTCATAATGACTCTTGATGCCAATCGAACCCAGAAACCTTATGTGTCATTGCAATGCTTTCAGAAAGTGTTGAGTTAGTTGGTAAGAGCTAAATGTTGTTTGTCGACACTGTGTGCTGTGTGGAGCACTATACCAGCCTTGCTTATTCCATGGCTGATCCTAAAACTTCCGAAACTTGACTACAGCCATGCTAGCAGTATCTTAAAGCTCTACAGAGATGTGCTTTGAGCTAAATCCTGCTAACATGCTAACATGACAATGCAAACATGTTGATGTTGAGCAGAGAAAATGATTACAATGTTTACCATATTAGCTTAGCATGTTGGCAGCTGGTTTTGCAGGCACAAACCAAGGTACTGGACAATTTGAAAAAGAGGACCTGATGATAGCAGTATATAAGAAGTCCAAGGATCAAGAAAGTTGTTACATTTCATACTGAGGGTAGTAGCACAGATGTCTATAACACGATTCATGGCAATCCATCCAAAATGTATTGAGACTTTTGACATGAACGTGAAATGTGAACTTCGCGGTGGTGCTCGAAGTAAAGTGTGAGGATCACCAAAATCCTTCAGTTACATCGTAAATGTCTGTGCAAAGGTGTGTGACCATCCGTCCTTTAGATGTTCACATATTTCACAGAAAACATCAATAAGCTAATTCCTCTAGGATCCATGCATGTCTGAAGATAATTGTATGGCAATCCATCAAATAGTTTTTCAAACTATTTTTGACAGGCAACGAGCTCTTCCTCCACACCAATAAAATCAAATCAAATTGGCCTTGCCCTGCTCATAAAACCAATGTAGAAAGCGTTCACGTTACCACACACAGCAATGATTTACATGTCAATTTAAGGATGCACCACTTGCTAGATGACCTTGCATCTGCTTAAATGTTCACACTCTCCCCATTACCTTACAGAAAACCACCTATAGACAAACTACAAAGACACATTGGAGTAACAAATCCTTGGCCTGGTTGAACCCACTGAACCCTCTTACATTCAAGCAGAACTGCTTGTAGAGCCAGAACAAGAAGGGTGGGGGGGGACGTGTAGTTTTAAATCACTGCTGCTATTTTGACTCAGGGGGTTCTGCGAGACAGAGAGAGGAAGACAGCAGGAGGCCCGACGGTGTCAAAACACATTATTATAGTCGCCGCATGGAAAACAGCAACTGGACCAGACCTCACAGAGAGAAGGAAAAACACAGACTGAGGGAGAGAGGAGAGGCAGGAAAAAGAGTCAAGGACAGAGGAACACTACAAGGATAAAGAAATTAAGTTCAGTATTTGTTTGTAATCTAGTTCTGATCCCCTGGAAGATGAGATACTCTTTGGAACTGCTTTTACTGAGATCCAAACAAAAGCAGAGTGCAAAGTGAAAAACAAAAGCACTTGTGAGTCCCTCTGAATGGCAGTAATGGAAAATATAAGTAATCATCTCTGTCATTTGTTACCTCAATACAGTTTCAAAAGACACAACATTGAGTTGTTAATCTATTTTTTTTCTAGGTTTTGGTTTGTTCACACCTTACAGATTATCTCAGATAAATACAGATGGCCATTCATTGGTCTATGAGGGCGATTTAGTGGATGTGTTAAGGGCATTTAAACTCCAACTGTCAGTATGTATTGCCATTATACCCCCGCTCCTCACCCCCACTCCCACCCCGTGGCCTGGATCTGTAAAGTATGGTTCACCATGCGCTCACTGATAAGCTCAGCAAGGGCGATAACCCGCACTGTACACCGAACTTCGGGCAAAAAATCCCGGAGCCCATCCTTAGGACTTGTAATCAGGTGTGCCGCACGCCCTCCACTCGACATGCACTCAACACTCTGTATCACACTCCACATTCGGCCCCGTGTCACCCTCAGACTGCCGCTGCCAGTGAGCTCACTTTCAAACCATCATTGGCACCCATCTACTTGCTCAAACACCTCCTCACCACCAGCCTGACGCCGCGACAGCAGGCGGGTGTAAATCAGCTGCTTGTGGAGAAGATAGACAAGAAGCATTATGGGTGGATGGCAGAGGTCCCACAACATGACCCCTTCATTTTTAAGGGGCCAGGGATGATTTGGCCCACCCAAAGCTGTATTTTTTCACAAGCCTGGATTACAATCATTGAAAAAAGGACTTCAGTGTAGGAGACAGGGAAACTGGTGCCCCAACAGCACTGCTGTTTTTTCCCAGAGATCTGTGACTCAGAACATCATTAGCACACACACACTACTGTTATTCAGGCCTTGCAAAACGCCCTTCACTGCCCCGCCTACTCCCCCTGTTTCTCCATTCAGAGACTCACATGGAGCAGATTGTGCTGTGGTTTTACTGAACAAGGAACTCAACAACATAATTAGCTTCATTCAAGCTTAATTCTCCTCTCATTTCAAATGAAAACAAGTCATAAATGGATAATGCCACTGTGTTTGTGTGTTTGACGCCAGACTTAACAATAGCACATTTTTCCAAATGCCTCAATCACGCAACAATTGAGACAGAGCACATACTCAGACTGCTAATGAGGGTTTTCTTCTAGTTTAGTCCAAGTCATTTTGCTGTTAATTGCTACCCCTGCTGCCCTCCGGAGAGACAAAATGACTCCTTTATGATCCTCTAGACTGTTTGCTAGATAGAAAGTTGCTCAGGTGACCTTTTTGCTTGGCAAAAAACAAACCTCTGCTCCCTGATAGCAGGATGAGAGGTTTGTGAAAGAAGCCAGCTGGCTCCGGTTGAAAGCCCTTCGCCCAGGCAAATAGGTCAGTGCCGCTGGGCCACAAACTCTGCAAGTAAAAGGAACCTGAGGCTCTCCAAAGTCCTGGTCTGATCTGTCGTCAACCAGCAGTGGGTGTCCAGCCAGTGGTCAGCCGGTCGGCCCATTTGACATGAGCTTTTAGGAGGGGATGGAGCGAGGGAGGGTGGAGGGAGAGCTGGAGGACAAGAGTCGAGTTGTGTTGCAAGGCCTGATTATGCGTGCTGCGGGGCTTGTTTCCTGGATGTTGTGTTTGTGTTGGAGCGGGTGGCTCCAGCAGATGTTGCAAATGAAGGAGGTGTTGTTGTGCGTTGACATTGTGATGGTGTTTGAAAAGGAAACGTTTCCAAGATCCCTAATATTGCACCATCTTCAGGCTTTTGATACTGTATTTGATTTCTATTAATAAGTTATTACTTTCCAGTTACTCTTATAATTTGCTCAGAGCTGGCAGCTAAAACAGCAGACTTAACTGCAACCATCACACTTGACTGGTTCTGAGGACTACACAAACTGTCACCGTGGGAAGAAAAAAAATATGTCTGCTCCGGTCTTGCTCACTTGTGCAGCAGAAATGGGGGACAAACTGTGTTTTTATACGCATTGTATTGCTTTCTCTAGGTCTGCAGTGTCTGTGGCACTGACACAATCAGCCCCCAGCTGTGCCCTCTGCCCACTCACACCATCCATCTGCCAATGTAAGCACACAAACACTGCTTCAACAAACATCAGATGACCTTTTGCCTCTTCCAAAGCCACCTGCATACACAATCGGACACCGACAAACACAAGCAGGCACGCACTCATCCGCACACAAAAGTTAAAGCTGTGGAATGATATACAGCCTTGATAATGTTTGATTATGGGGCTCTGAAAGACTTTATGGCTGTTTTGTTGAACAGAGATAGAGAACATTAAGGGGGTTTGTGACAACACTGTAAATGCACATGGTGACATAAAATATATTATCATAAAGGAGAAAGAGTGTGTGGACTATTGTATTCTAATTGTATTGCCATTGTCCTATATCATTTAAATAAGGGAAATTATAGTCTTCACACCTCTATTGGAGTGTGTAAACAATATAGTTTTAACATAATATGATCTGAAGCAAGGACTAAATGTTGACTTATTCATCATTTTCTTACAAGGAAACAATACTTCAAACACATTTGAATTAGCCATCCGTTTAAATTGCAGCTTTTTACATGATATGACGCAGAAAAGCAACTTGCATTCAAGGCACTCAAAGTTGCATCATTGCGCAACATGGAGACGAGTTGCCAAGCGGGGATAAATCAGTTCAAATCCTCCCTCCTTTCCCTCCCTGTGACTGGTCGGTGGCTGTGTCAATCAGGGGGAGGGGTGCACCTCTAATTTCTATATGCCTGCATGTCAATTTAAGACTCAGATTGCGTTCTCGTGCGTCGCTGTCAGCAGCAGCAGTAAAACCTCTCTGGACTTCCACAGACTCGCTCCTGGATTTCTACGTAAATCAGCTGAGACGCTCGAGACGTGCGTGTCTACCTGCTCACACTGAACCTTTGGATATTGCTGCCCCTTCTAAACGCATCCGCACACTTCAGTCTCGTGGTGTTTTTTTGCTTTTGAAGTGTGTGCTCGAGACATCACAACACTTTTTAAAGGAAGACTTTTTCAACTTTGGAGTTACATGTAGCAGTGTAGTGTACATCGCATGTGGTTTTATCACCAGACCAGAAGCGGACTATTTCTCTGGGAAACTTAGGCGCTCTATTTTGGGAAACATGTTCAGCAAGTGCTCCGTTGTGTTATTAAACGTCCTTTTTCTGGTGCGGGCGCTCTCGGCTCATGAGTGCACACCGTGTGAACTCCGGACATGTTTCGTCAAAGCCCCGCGCGGCTGTGACGGGGGCCGGACCTTGGCTCGGGATCCGTGCGGATGCTGTGACCGGTGTGCCCGGCTGGAGTGGGAGCCCTGCGGCGGACAGGACTGGGTGCACGGCTACTGCGCCCTGGGACTGACCTGCGCCTCTTTTAACCAAACCGAAGCAGCCACTATCCCTGAAACTGGAGTATGTAAAGGTGGGTAGTGTCATTTCCTATGAAATCATACCACTTGTGGCAGTATTGGGTGAATACATGTGCGCTTTTGAGCTGTTAACACCAATAAAAGAGCAACTCATTCGGTAGGAAACCATCCCCTTCCTTTATGTGGCTTGAGGGCATCGCTATTCAAATGTCAGTTAAGTCCCGACTGCAGTGGCTGTGTCAGTGTTTACCTTCTCTCTGGATGCCTGGAGCAGCTCCCCAGGTCTGAGGGGCTCTTGACTGCCAGGAGAGGAGTCATGTTCAACTGTTCTTTCTTCTCCTCAATGCTTCGTTCACTCTCCGCTCAGGGGCATCACAATTGGTTTGGCAGGAGTGATTTGGCACTAGGTCACACTTCAGCTTCAGTAGGGTTATGTTCCCTTTGCTTAAAAACGAAAGTGGCATTCCTATAAAAGATAGTTAATTCAGAAAAACCCAAACTGATTGTTTGTTTGAATGTGGGAAGTCACAATTGGGGATTATTAATGACTTGGCCAAGAGTTGCTGAAAGGGATTGTATAATGATCGGCCCCTTTCTTGTATTTATTGTTTACCACCATGAGCTTTAAATGTCTGACTCAGAGTTATAATGGTTTGACAGCACGATTGCAAAAAAAGTCCCCTGCAGAATTTCATAAACAATTTTGTGAATCCACACAATCCACTGTGCTGTTCCAGGCAGAGTTGGATTGTTAGATTGTGGATGTGCTCATTTTACACACAATTTGAGCAACTTTCTGAGCATCAAAGAACTGTGCATGGTGTCAGGTTCCTCACAGTGAACGAAGTAAGTAGCAATGTCCTTCCCCTGAAGAACAAATAACTGCTGGTAGCCCCCCTCAGCCCCTCCACCTGCCCTGCGTCCAGCCAGATTCGGAATGATTGAAATGGACCGACATGACTGTTGAGAGTAAGCAGCTCATAGTGGGTGTCTGCATCCCCTGACCCTGCCCTCCCATCATCCCTTTGTGGGGTGGTCCAAGTCAGGGCTGCAGGAAGGTTTTCCAGGGGTCTCGAGCCCCAGGCCATCCCTGGAGACGCTGCTGCTGATTGTGCCTCGTGTACAGGTTAGGCTGGCGCCTGCAGGACATCTCCTCTGCAAATTAACAGCTTTGGAGAGAGTGGGAGACCTAATGGCTCCTCTGATTGAGTTGTGCCTCTTCTGGTCCTGTGGCTCCAGGGGCCTCGCCTCGGAGCACGCTGCTGACCCCTAAATCAGACACACGTAAACCCAATATCTCAAAGGGTGTAGGTGGAGGTAAATCAACACCTCCCGGTGTATTTTCAGGGGCCACAGTAGGCAGGCTGCGGTAGGCTGTTCCCAGATTTCCCTCCTAGAGCGGCAAGGGTCTTAAAGTGATTAGCCCCGCAATCAGGAGTAGGGGGTAAATGTTTCCGCTTTCTGATCCCCTGCTTTTCTGCTCACAGTTTTAATTTTCTGGGTGGTCAAAATATTTTAATGTGGAGACAAAACAACCTGTGGCAGGTGACATATTATATAAGTAGCATACCTCTGTGATGTGTCATCACCCAGTTATTGTTGATCCTATCATTGTGTTTTGGACCTGGAAATGTTATGTATGAAACTGACATCTAAAAATAATTAGAATAGTGCTGGAGATTACCTGATGAGTGAGAGGTGTATAAATCCAGCCGTTGTTTGCCTTTGAATAGTGAAAATACAAAATATAATTTTTAAGGGGCACAGGAAATATTATTAGCAATAACCGGGATAGTAAAATCTGTTTTTCCCATGAATTAATTTGACACCTAAACCGTGAAAAGTGAAACAAATGTTGCAGTTGCAGGTTGAGTCTGTCAGGCATGTTGTGAGTATACTCAAGCACCTGCTCTGGGTCACCCAGGCCTTTAAACCTTCTCATATTTGCATTTGTCAGTCAGATGAAATCATTAAGTCCTAGCAGCTAAATTATTTGTTGTGATGTTCTCATTGTCTCCCCTCCCCCGCAAGTCTCCCCAACCTCAAGCAGCACTTAACATACCACAACGTAACAGAAAGTCTCTCTAGCAGGGACGCTATGTCCACTGCACTCCTTCTTCGCATGCCTTCTACTTCTCCCTTCCTCTAGTATTATCTAATGTTTCAAAGACTTCCTTTTTAGCTCGCTATCAGCCAGAAGGCCTCTAGAGGTCAGCTTTCCCATCCTGGACATGGATGCCAAGACAAGCAGTCTCAGTAGCTAAGAGAGGAATCCCCCTGGGATGAAGCCATAGACCTTGGCAAGAATCATGTCAGATAGAAGATAGTGAGGCCAGACAGGACCAGGGTCAGGCTAAAGGGGGCTAGGCTGAGGAAGACCAGCTTAGCACAAACTGGGCTGACAGAGGTCAAGCGTAAAATGAGGTAACTAGACAACGTCCAGCCTTTTTATAAATGTTACCTCTTTTCTACAGGCCAGATTTAGCACCACACACAGACCGGCACCACTGCCAACACCACCTTCAAATGAAAATTCCCTCCCAAGCACAGGAAAGCCTCTGGAAGGAAAAAATGTGGAGCGGAGGATCATTTTAAGGTGAAAGGAAATCGCAGGGAAAGTTTTGGTGTGGTTTACTGAAAAGGCTGCTTGTGCTTTGCCAGTCTGGCTGGTCGTCTGGGAGAGCTATTAACGGCCGGCCTCAGGTTAGAGGTAGCAGGTATTACCTTCACCTGTTCAATTAGCAGCTGGTGTTTAATAGAGTGCTTTTGAGCATCGTCCACCACCCTGGACATTCCACACAACCAAATCTAAACTTCCAAGGATGTTTTTTTAATTTGCAGTCACATTGATTTACTTTCACTACAAGCTATTACAGTAAGAGACAGACTTTTTCCCATAGTGGAATATCTGTTTTAAATTAATATGGATCAACATATGTGTTTTATTAGGATTTACGGCATATGAAAGCAAAGCCATGGAACTCCCATTTCTTTCCAGTGACTTTGAGTCATCTTATTATTATTCCTGCGAACCCTCACTGAAAAAGAAAAAAATCTTTTTCGTCATACTGTAGGACACTTTATTCCAGGTAGGGCTGTTGCAGTGGTCTGGTAAATTTACTATGAAGTGTTTGTGTTTATATTAAATGGTAAACCTTCTCACCTTTTCTCTTTTGCATTGTGGTGTGTAGCTGTTTGCAGAAGAAAGCCAGAGTGTTATGATAAGCTCCAATCATGCTTCAACACTGTTGATTGAGGCCTGGGAGCAAAACGCTCGGGAAGGGTTACTCTGGGTTACAGTTTGTCTTATCCTGTTTACTCTGCTGCCACTCTTAGTGCACTTGGACAACTGTAAAGGAGGATAATTTAGGGGTATAAAATGTGTTTTTTCGTGCATGCATGAGAAAGGAACCCTGTTGGGACGCACTACTCCCTCGTACATTCCTTCGTACGGTGAAGCTTGGTCCAAGCTGGGCAGAGCCCCAAGGTGCCATCTCAGGGGCAAAGGAACAATATGTGGGTATGGTGCGAGTGGCCTTGGCACATGAGGGGCGTCCTAGCAGCCAGCAGGAATGGAAAACCTGGGAGGGCCCCATGCTGTGGAACAAAAGCAAACAAATGGGCTCAATGGCTAAAGTAGCGTGGCGCAACGAGGACTGGGAGGAGGTACGGCAGCACAGAAATACTCTAGACACTTCAGTAGTGGTGCTACTGGGGCAATGTTTTGCAATCGAGGCTGGCTAACCTTTCTGCACTATGAGTGGAAAACATGTTTTGACCCATTTCAGCTTGTGAATGTCCCTTTTAATGTACCAAATTAAAATGGACAAACCAGTCGATGATCATTAACTGTCCTCTATCTTAATGTCCTTTCCCCCCCCCCTATCCCCTGTGTGCCTTTGCAGAGCTTCCTGATCACCCAGAGGCCGGCCTGGAGGACGAGCGCTGTCCTCTGATGACGGGCTGCGACAAAGCTGGAGGTCAGTGTGTGTGTGATGCCAGACACTCCTGCTTGGGCTCGTTCACATACCCAGATCAAGAATCCTGCATGAAGGCCAGTAAGTCAGGTGAGCCCTCTCCTTCCGACACATGATGAAACACAGATACACGCACACTCAGAATTTGAGTCAGAGGGAATAATGCTGTCTATTGAGAGGAGCTAATCCATAACAGATGTGGCTCTTAGGTGACTAATTCTACTTACATATCATAGTGATGACACACAAGCGCAGGTTTTTGTGATACTGTTCCCCACTCACCCTTGAGTGGTGCCATTGTCTGTGACTCATTGATGACTGGTTTGTGTGTGTGTGTGGATTTCAGAGGGTCGAAGGCACGAGCACCGGGAAAGACACAGAGAGAAGTATGTTGGACCCTCCAACCCGGCCTGCATGTTCTCTGGGTGTAACCTGACCGCTGAGGGCTGTGTGTGCGAGTCTCAGAGCTGCCACCACCACTTTGCCTACATCAACCGCAGCCAGTGCCAGGAAGCCGCAGGTAACCTTCAAATGACCTGCAACTGAAAACTGGCAAACCACACAGCAGCAGCCGACCAGTAGCTCCACTCAGCTCACGTTATTTGGTAGATGTAACGGTTTACACCTGAGAAGAACTTATGCTAAATTCTGCTCTTTTACACTACTGAATAATAGCTTTCAGAGGTTATGCTTAGCATAAACAATGATATAAAGCATCCGCTCAAGGTATAACCGCGATTTTGTACAAATTGCCTCCGTGGAACAAAGAATTCCTTATGTCCTTGCTCATTATGTGTTAAAAGAAGTATTTATCCTCCAACCAATGAATAGCTTGTGACTCCGAATATTGTCACTTTTAATCTTAAGCGAAGATCTTTATAAAGATCAAATGTTTAAAAAAATCTGGTTTTATCGTGCAATGAATCTCCCTGAATTTTTGCAAGGACTCACTGGGCAGGCTCAACAGTCAGTTATTATAATGCACTGCACTTCTCATGACAACATGGAGTGAAAAAAAGAGCAAGACAAATGTCATGAAAAGAAGACATGATGAAATGATGTAGAGAGTGAAAAAGAGAAGGTGTGAACCTGACTGACAGAGTAACAAAAACATAAAAAAGTCTCAGTTGCCACAGGAGGTGTTTCTGAGACTGATGATGGAAATGGTTGGTGACCCTAAGGCACAGGATAGAGTCCTTAAGGTATAAATCTATCCAGTTTAAGATGAATGCTTGAAGTAAGAAAATCCCTCGAATTATGTGGGAGAGTCTCTCTGATTGACACTTCTAAGTGAAAAATGTTATTGGCAGGGAGAGTTAAGCTTCCTCATTGTGATTGTGAGGTGTTTGGAAGATAGACAGGTGCAAAGTGGCAGCTCCTGTCTCCTGACTGACACATGCAAATAGGACCTGACTGCAGCTGATTGAACTCAGTCAACCTCGGTGTGTGTTGGGTAAACCTCATAATGCTTAACGAGGCAGACCATAGTAAAACCTTAAGAAAAACCTTGAAACCAGAAAATACTCAACAGAACAGATTAAGCCGAAAGCATGTGACTAAGTGTTTTTTTATCCACGTTACTCTCTATTGCTGATATTTCAGAGAAAGAACTGCCCTTTAGTTGGAAAAAAACAGTGGCTGGCAACGTGCCACAGACACATATTTGAGATTATTTAGTCTGCAAATAACACTGTAGTTCTTCCAGAACAATTACCCTACAGCTGTGTGGATGTTAATCGGTAAATCCCACAGGAAGCGTATTCGTCAAACATCATATTGTTTAGACGTATCATCATTGAAGTCTGATGTTACAGTGAAATATATATCTTCTGTTTTGTAACTCCCCCATCTCAAAGTCAACGGATGACAGTTTAAACTCGCACCAGCGAAAACTGTAAACAACATTTTTTAGCAGCTTATGAGTTCTCACTGCGACACACCCACCCCGCTGATGACCCCTCATTAAGTAAAAATGTGCGTGTGCGTCTGCAACTATACAAGAGGAAAGATGCATGTGTTTATATATCATCACGTGTGTGTGAGTGTGATGAGCCTATATCTGGGAGCACTCGTGTCTGTGTGAGATAAATATCTTGTTTTTGTAGATGTTCCCGGCACAGATTTCCCCTTCGTCTGTCACCAGCCAGACCCGCCTCTGTGACCACACCGGGACTCTGTGGTTAGACTTTTATTCGCTCTGCCCTACGTCCATCAACCCCTCATTGTCTTTAGACACAAACAGTCATTAAGACGTGTTAGCATACCCTGGCTGCGAGCATGTGACACTGAAGGTAAACCTCCCTCTAGTGCATAATAGCTTGACTGATGAGACTTCACACAGCTAGAAATCGTGTTCCAACATCAGTCGGACAATCTTGCTTAAGCTCACACATGGTATTGGTTTGGCCTCCCACTTTCTCTCTGACTCACTCAGTGGTCTTGTTGGTTCATCTCTCCCCTGTGACACACACTGATCTGTTAAAACGCAACATCATCTCCACTTTACCACTGTAGCGTTCAATCGCCTAATGTTGCCTCGTGTAGGTCCAGTTGGGTTGTGTCCTTCAAGACGCTGATGTAATTTGGCTAGAAAAGTTCAATCAGAAGCCACTGGTTATTAGCCGCTTGTCAGGGAAAAAGGATGTGATAAGTTAAGGAGAGGGAGGGGGGGACGCAGGAAGATAGGAAATCACAACTGAGGCCAACCATTTAGTCGGGGTATTTTTGTCAAGTACAGGCCCCAGGGTCTTGGTAGGGTGGTGTTTGGTTATTTTACACTCTGTCCGGGACAGTTTACATATTTCATTCATGATAAGGCCCTTAACTGTTATTTTAGAGGAATTCTCCTGCTGTTGCTCACTGTCAGAAATCAAGCAACAGCAGTTGCATTTTGGAAGTGTTTAGGTGATTCATGCGATTGGCATCACTATAAGGAATACTTCATCCACAAAATGACCATTTGTATATCAATTACTCAGCCTGTTTAACTTGAATACTTATAGAAAACATTGGTTTCCTCGCATGCCACAATGGTGAATGAACATTTAAAAAAATATATCAAATTAGATGAGGTTGAAGTATATGGTGCTAACAAAACTATATTGAAACTCTTAAGGATAAACAAGCTCAATACTGCAAATTAGCGAGATTTAGATTTATATAGTTTTGGTGTTGTTAAATGTGGCCCCCATTTATTTAAATTAATCAAGAATCTTCTCCGGATTTGTTTCTGTGTCCACCATGGAGGCATCAAGAAAAAATGTGTATTCATGGTAACATAGGGGGAGTACCGGTAGTTGATACACAAATGGTCATTTTGTGGGTGAAGTATCCTTTATTTCTAATATTTGCTAATAGAATATAATGAATGATGTCAGTTGAAAACTCAAGCCATGCTACAGCAGTTGAGTTGTCTACTTACTTGCTGTTGCGGAAGTTCACAGGCGGTTCACCAGACGGGGAAATGGTGCCCACTATGATGCCATGGCACAAACTGACCTTACTCCCACAAATCTACATTTCCTTTGCCACCTCCGCCCTGCCCCTCTCTGCCCTTGTGAAAGGGCCTTAGTTCTGCTTGGCTGCAGCCTCTTTGTGGCAGCGCTATTACTGGCCGAGCCAGACCGCTGCCGGCTGGCAGGGGCGCGAGACGTCTCAGCGGAGTGTGTTTGTGTGAGCCGTCTGCGAAAGCTATGGCTACCGCTCTACACTGCTCGTTTCCCAGTGTGTGCGAGGAAACATAACTCATGTGTGGGGATTGAGACAAAGAACTTCCATTTAAGGCATGATGGAATAGTCGTCAACCCACTGACTACTCATGGTTGGCCTCTAAACCAAACCATCCAGCATTAGCTCAGCGGGTGAAGCCAAGACACATACACGTGAAGTCTGAATGTCTCGCTCAAACCCTCACTTCATTCACAAAATCTAGACCTAAAACCCCAGACCCAACCATGACCATCAACAAATCAAAGACAGCCCAACTGCAGCGGAAGCCAACTCCTTTAGTTCCCAAGCACATTTCATCCATTATCAGCCATTCCTTTCCCTGAAAGGCATAACATCCATATGGTCCAATCCATACATAGCTCAACTCGTTAACAATTTGTCCAGCAGCTGTCTACCCCCAGGTCTCCTATACAGTCATTTCATCTTGAGGTATAGTGTCCTCTAAGTGACAGTACATGTGACTGTTCACTTATGTTTAGCAGTGCATCATGTAGAGTACCCTGGAGCAGAGTATACTCAGCCTTTTCAGATGCATTTTGTGCCTGATATAACTGTTGACCATGCGTGGTGTTGATCTCTAAAGGACAGGCCCGTTAGATAGAAGTCCCTAGAGCTCTCTGTCAGTGGCCTAATCTTATTGGCCATCTGACAGCAAGGGAAGGGTGTGTTTCAATGGAATGTGCACTTGCTGTGCTAACACACAAACACTTGAAAAATCTATGTGCAAATGTGCACCTATGTGTGGACATTCTCATTACATCACCCAGACACGGTCATTCACAGCTGTGAGCGGCGTTACCCGGGACACTGAGATCACGTTTTTCATCTGCAAATATTTAGCCAAAGAGTGAGAGAGTGAGGCATGCAGGCCTGCCGGCTGCTGCGTGCCTACGCCCGTCTACTTCAAGCTTCTGACCATGGTGTGAAGTTCCCACCAAGTGACCCAGACCCCTCCCAGACCTGCTCCGCGTCCTCACACATTGACTCACACCCTCTGATACAAACAGTGCACAATGCGGACTTTCTCAGTTAAACTGCTGGTGGGCAGCGGGCCAGGCTCCCGCAGCTTTAAGTGAGAGACGGCCCTGATGTGTCCTTTTTTGCGGAGCAACTTTGTAAAACCTGAGGACAGACCAAAAAACCCACGGAGGGCGGCTGGACTGAGACAGCTTTGTTCTCCACTGACTTGCTTCCAAAGTCAGCCGGTGAACAGAACTCACATTGTGAGCTTTTTCCATGAGTAAACTCAGGCTGTCAACACAGCCTCCTCTGCCTGGCCCAGCCGCACTGGTTTGGGGAAAGACTGTGCTCCTTGTACCAGGGCATGAGAAGAAGAAAAACCCATTTAGATATGAGGTGTTTTTCTTTCTTCAATGAACTGCTGAGATGCCAAAAATATGCATTGTTAACAAAAGAGACCATTATGTGGTAATGAAGCAATTTCCGCATCCCCGTGTGTGTGTGTGTGTGTGTGTGTGTGTGTGTGTGTGTGTGTGTGTGTGTGTGTGTGTGTGTGTGTGTGTGTGTGTGTGTGTGTGTGTGTGTGTGTGTGTGTGTGTGTGTGTGGTCAGGTTGTGAATTGAGGTCAAAGGTTTTCAATTCTTTGTTATCTTACAGTTTTATATGAGCATATGATGCCTCATCTACAGTGAATTTATCGAGCATAGCAAATCAGGCCTTTTGTGTTTGTGTGGGCTGGAGTATGGCCACCATTGTGATGCGAAGATTGGTCCTTTGGTCGCTGACTCTCTAATTAAAGCCATTTATGCAGCGAGATAGAACAAAAACAGCACAGGATGAAATCCTTTCGCTTCTGACTTTTTCTCTCCTCTTTGTCTGCCTGTTATGCTCATGAATGGGCCAGCTAGAAAATTATATTAATTGGACCTGCAAGGGCTGGACCATTTCCACGGATGGATACAATTCTATTCATTTGAATAACAATGGTGTGTCTGCCAGCTGCTTTTCCCAGCGCACTCTCACCCCAGTCATTATCACCACTGAAGGAGTAATCAGCCTTCTCTGGTACACATACAATGCCCAAAAGTGTTTTGGTTTTTTTCATCGCAGAACTCCGTGGAAGATCCTTTCAATGGCTTAAAACAGTGTGAGGTTTTCATATGCAAAATCAGTCTTCAACTGAGCAGCGGCAGACATAGTTAGACATTATTGGAAGTAAAACATTCACCAATCGGCACTTCCAACTGAAGTTTATTTAACTCAAGCTTAGGAATGAGGCCAAAAACCGTTAAAAGGGTTGTAGCCTCCCTTAATTTGGGGGTTTTCCCTCATTTTCTATGACACTATTCAGCTACAAAGTTTATCAATGAGAGCTTTGTGGCGGTCCTCACTGTTCCCAGGTTGCTTGGGTAAACAGTACAGTACAGATACCTCACACTCCGGCTCTATTTATCTGGAGCCAGAAAAATTCAAAGTTTCCCTTATCCTCAATTTCATCAGTCAGAAATGTTGCCCACACTCAGCATAATACAGCAGTCACAGTCTTACAGCCCCTTTCCTCCTTGTTTATTCTACGTCAGGCAGACATCAAATACGTCTTAGTTGCACTGTCGGCAGAGTATTAGTAACGGTTGAGAGTATACAGTATGATTCAGAGGTCCAACTCTGGGGTTGAGGACTGAGCAGAATCATTATAAGAGGATCAGAAGTCTGCACCCTGAACTGCTCAACAGTTCAGATTCCCCCATTTTGTGGGAAAACCTAGAGGGATCAATTTACAGGTCTTCACATGTCAGAGATGAGGCACATCCTCTGAGAGACTCTTGTTGCGCCGGGAGCCAGCGCCAGTCTGGGAAGCCCATCAATAAAATCAGCTTCTGGAAACATGGCCAAAACCTCAAGCCCTGTTATGTAACCTCAGCCTATATATCAATCCCTCTCCTCAAAAACGATATGCATGCAATGATTGTTAAGGATTACTCATAACTAAATCATCAATTACTTTATTTAATTTTCTCTTTAGGCAGTCATTTGTTGACATATTTTCTCCTTTAAAAGTCAGCGATGATTAAACTAGATTGCTGGATTTTCCTCTTTCTCATCCATACTTTTTGCACTGGTTAGTGCTTCCTTCACACTCTCACTCTCAGCTGTCAAAGTGTGTATTTACTGTGCTTTCAGCAGGGGAACTTGGAAATTACTCAATGATTGACAATTGTAAGACAGGATGTGATTCTGCTCTCTCCAATCATTGTCTTCTGCTTGCTGCACTGTATACATTACAGTGACACTGAGAACCAAAATAAACACGTCCCTTTGGTTTGGGTAATCCAATCTTTCTAAGGTAGCTACTGTTCTCATACAATGGTGGTACAGAGGGGCGCTCCACTTTTCTTTTCCTGAACTGGCTCCAAAATACACCCCTGAGCCCCTTGCCCAGATTTCCAGTACCCCCGCACCTCTTTCCCCTTTAACAAGGGGTATCAGAGCAATTATGTTGGCTCTGGCAAAAGAAAAGACAAACACATCCTGGTATGCTAAGCGAGGGGAGATTCTAAACTGGCAAGAGGAAAAGCTCTGTTGAAGGTTGGCTGGTATTAATGGCTGGTTTTAGTGAGTGAGGGGCTGTTTGGATTGCAACTGGCTGGGTGGGATCAGAGGCCCGCAGACAGGATACGCAGAGAGAGCCTTGTCGTGTCTAGGGCGCCACTCTCACTTCTCTGACAGGATGCTGTGAAGCTGTCACGGACTGAAGTGGGGATCTGATCTGTGCACAGAGTTTGTGTTGGGTGGCTGTGTGAACTCAGCCTTTACACCCTAACACGAGTAGCGCTGTGCTTAAGTGGCTCGACTGACACGACCAGGATCGTTCACACACGTGCACACACGTGTAAGAACAGAAAAAAAAGTCCTTTCCTCTAGGAGAACAGAGTGGGCACTGTCAGAGTCTGGCACAGTTAAAGGTGGTGTTAAAGATTGTCTTCATATAGGAAAAAAACAGCTGCAATAGCTCTGTCTGTCCCTTTTTAGCTTTACTTTATGTATCTAAACATGAACGTGCACAATCTCTGTGTGTTTCAGAGGAGCTGAGGTGTGCTGGGGTGACGTGTCCTGATCTGCAGGTGCCCTCCTGCCCTAAGGGTTCAGTTCTGACCAAGAGTTACACGCCCCCTTCTGGTTGCTGCCCCTCCATACCGCCCACGTGCACCTGTGATCTCCACGCCTGCCCCAAGCCCCAGTGCCCGAGCGGACAGCGCGCCGTGCCGCTCAGCGAGGCCAGCGGCCAGCCGGGAGACTGCTGTGATGTCTTTGAGTGCCAGAAAGGTGATTTGCACTGAACTGCACGCTGTACCCTCCGCTTCGATTGGCCTCCAACTGGGGGTAGCAATGGCACAGTCGGTGTGAGATTCATCGCCTTTGAGGAAGCAATTATTTTCCTCAGAGTAAGGCTTTCCTCCCTGCTGACCAAAGGTCCACAGATGAAAAGGAAAGCTGCTGATTGGATAATTACTATTGGGCTGTTTATCAGGCTCGGCCGATGCCTCCCAGTGTTGAGACTATGGTTCAAAGACATATTTGCAGGGGGTGTATCCACCAGTATTTCTATTGCCTGTAGAGATATGAAAAATAATGGGTCTTTTAAAGCAGATGGCTGATCGGAAACATACTCTTTTAGTCTTACCTAGAGGGAAACATAGGCGTACAGAAAATGCTCAATTCAGATGGTCATCCCATATCAATATCTTACTATGCTTACTGTATGTTCGAAACCCCCAAGATAATTCCTTGCATATAAAAAGATACTTGGTAATAAACCAGATTCTGATTCGGAGAAACCTCAGCTCTCTGACCCAGAGGCAGCCAGGAAGGCAGGGAGGGGACCTGTGGTATTGGTCTGTTTACTCTACGCTCCCAACAAATATTCGCTGTTTTACCAACAGAACAAATTCCCATTCTGGCCCCTCCACATGCATAAATGAGTGCTGTGTCCCGGAATTAATGGACTTAACGAGCTCAGTGACCAGAAAAGTGCTTAGGCAACGAATTTGCTCAACAGAAGTGCTGTGTCAAAGGGTTCCTGTCTGGTCACACGTCCAAAGGGAAAAGGTTCAACAGTTCATTGATGGGAATGCTTTTTATGTGCTCCAGTCTGCCGGTAGGGAGGGTAATCAAGTCCGGCAGGCCGGCGGGGGCTGAATGGCAGCCGTGGGGGCCACGGGATCAGTGTTTTGATAACAAGTGTCTGCTGCTCTTTGGGCTTGGGGCTTGATGCCTTTTGTGCTGCCCATACCATCCATTAGGCCTGCATGACTGCGTGCCGTGCCAGAAAGATCCACAGACAGAGACAGGGAAATGGACAAGGACAAGGACACACACTGGGCCCCTCTAGACACCGTCCAGGTCCTTCTTTTTCCCCCCAAAGCACTGGCTGCAAATACTGTGTCTTATACATTATAAAGGCTACTGTAATTTGCTTTCAAATACCATACTTAACCTCTAATGTAACAGACTATAACCCGGCCCCCCATTGTCTCTGCGTGTCAGGCTTCGACTGATTAACTTGTTTCCATTGCCCTCTTGGCTGAGGGGCTCATATTTAGTCAGGGTCAGTATGTGCTGTGACAATAAAGCCCACCTGTGTGTTTTGGCCTCCGTTGATGATAGACTCTTTCCACTGGTGGCTGGGCAGTGGCTGTATCTGGGTGGAAGACCAGAGCTGGCAGCGCAGTGCTGACCTGATGTCATCTGATGTTACAGAGGGTCCTGTTTGGTCCTGTTTAGCTGTGGTCTAACATGAATCAACACTCTATCTGAAAAATAAATGGCATATGTCCCCTGCAGTGAGCCCTGCATCTGGTGTTGAGCAACGAGGCTGAGATCACCACACTCACAGTTCTCACTACTCAGCTTGTGTTTGTGTTAAATACAACTAGAGAGACAGTGAAGAATCATTGTTTTGGTCTCACAATCTAACTCGTATTTCTATAATTCGATTTTATTTTGTTACACGATCAAAACTGCAAAGTTATTTGTAATAAATCACATTAGTATTAATCTCTGGGAATATCATTTTTCCCACAGTGGTTTTGCTTCATTCGCCTCTAAACCACAAGAAGCCCCAGTGTGACAGTCTATTGTAAATTATTTAGACTTGCTAAGGGTCATTGTTTTATGACCCATCCATCTCCACATCCAATCCTCACCTCAATTTAGAGAAGACTAAACATCACAAAGCATGACTGGAATTTAGACTCTGTGCCGCAAGTTGTTTTAGGGATTACCATTAACAAACACTGCAGAAATCACATGTGAGCGTCCCCTCATGTGACTTCCTATTGCTTCTGTGAGCGTTAAAAAACGGTGCTGTGCCATTTGATTTCGGCCAGCTAAAGTGCTTATTGTATTTTCTATGCTTGGTTTTGCTGCACGCAACGAAGACCGGCAGAGAGAGAAGGAGAAGAGGAAAAGAGTGGAGGAGAATGGAAATTAAAGATGAACAAATCTCTGCTCTACTTTCAACTCACTCAGCCCACCTGCTTTGTATTAGGGTGCAGTGCTGCTTGTCTGGAGGCATGGGGTCATCGGTGCAGACGCTTTAAGTCTGCACTCAAAGGTATGGCGTACAGATGCCTCTGTGACCTCCGCCTCCCATTTATAGAAACCGCTGGCCCCACATCTGCTTGCATCTGTGCAATGCATTTCCTCGCCTAACTAGCGTAGCTACTCCTCAATGAGTCTGGAGTCTTACATAACCATATTGCCTCACTCCCCTAATGTTGGACTGGGTTTGATGAAAGGTTGCTGTGTGGTTTGTTCAGACCTAAGAACTTCGAGCCACCCAAACCACTATGGTACATTTGAATGTGTAATCTGGTTTTACCATTGAGGTGTCACGCTGTAATCTTCCTGCTCCCTTTGGCTACTAAACAACCACCATTTGTTTTGAATGAATGATCGTATTAGTTTCAATTTGTGGAAAATGATGACTCAAGATTTGTTCAAAGTAGTAATGCATGCACATTTACTGTGAACGTATTCTGGTCTTTACTAGGCCGGACCTTAGCTAAACTCATTGTATTTCATAGTAAAGGGAACACAGCCAAGGGCTTAGATGCTTTTGGGGAATGCAGGCCAGAGCATTGATTTACTCCACCTGCCACCAGTACCCTGAGCCCAGATTCTGCCAGAGTCTCAGACCCACTGCAGTTTTCTTTTCCTCTCCTCCGCAAGCGTTTGACGCCTTTTCAGGACTTCGCAGGTTCTTGTGAAATTCCTACTCATGGACTTGGCTCCATTGTCTGATGAATGCCATTCCACCCCGCAGGCTTACCCTCAGTGTCTGCCTCAGCACCATTTGGTTCAGATAAACATTTCCGTCAATAGCAGAAAGTGAATGAATGTGTTTATGGAGCTGGAATTGATTGTATACAGTTGGGCTAGTGTCTCAAAGATCAATTTTGACATTTTGTAGGTGAAAACGGAATTATTTTCTCATAAAGTCACGAGAAGAAAGTCCTTGTCTTAATCTTCACCAAATGTGATGGACACCTGACGAAGTGTGTTTAGCGTTATCCTCCCCACATGGTGTTCAGTCTAAGCAGCTGTCTGATGCCTCTTTTCCCTGTTCTTCTCCTCAGTTTCCCCGAAGTGTGTCCACAACGGGAAGGATTTCTCCGAGGGAGAGGTGTACCGCATGGACCCCTGCTGGCTGTGTCAGTGCCGGGGAGGAATCTCCTTCTGCTCCAAGGCAGAGTGCGCTGAGCTGGACTGTGAACACTTCTACATTCCTGAGGGCGAGTGTTGCCCTGTCTGCATAGGTACATGCGTTTAACTTGGTATTTTGTTAAGCAACATCAATTCATTGTTAGATTTGCCAAAGGTTTCACTAAGTTCCTGTTTTATAAATGCGTTGGTGGTGGAGGTGATGTGGCATTGATGAGAAGGCCTCTGGCTAACTGGAAAGTAGATGCAGGAGAGGAAGAGGTGATATCAAAGTCCAACATGCCCGACACTAACCTCTAGTGACCCATAACTTAGCGGCTTCCTCTTATAACCAGTTTCCACAGTTGTTAACATACCTGGCAAACAAGACGCTCACTAGAAACCCAGCCAGGGGTTAATTTCTACCTGGGAGACTTAAGAACATAAAAACCTTCTTTTAGAGTGTACCGCTCGGCTTTGTAATATCTGGATCAGGCTTAATGGGGGGGACCCAATTGCAAAACACATGTGTTCAAAGCCAGGTAAAGAGCTCTGATATGTGCACTTGTTAAAAAGAAAACAGGGTTGCAGCGCATATGGCAACCACATTACAGTCTGCTAGGAGCCAACGGATAGAGATAGTAGCCAGTGTTAGCTTCTTCCCGCTTGGCTGCAGTTGATCAGGCGCATGAGAGCGATGGACGAAGACAAAGATCAAGACCACGGTGGAGATCATGTTAGGTCAGTTTTGGAGCTACACCTGGAATATGTAGGCCTTTAGATGGTATGGAATGCTTTCATCTTTTACTTATGGAAAGCTGCTCTTACTTACTGCATGGCTCACTGCGAGAAATTGCCTGTAATGCTGTTAATCTGGATTAGGGGTTGTGTTTACCTGGTGGAATTGTATTTAAATATATACTAATCAATGTATCCTACGGTAGGTCAGATCAGTATTTGTAAAGTTGAGGGATTTGTTGTAATGATAAACCTAGAGAGAGTTATCACTGGACGCTTTGGTGTCTTTCAGTTTAGTGTTTTAGTTATGGATCATTCTTACCACTCCCGTCAGTAACAGCAGGTAACTGTTTCCAGCATTTAAGATAACAGACATCAGACAAAGTTTGTTCCTAGCTGGTAAACATAGTGCTGTTTTAAGAGATTTTTTTTCACAAGTTGGTGGAAAGCTAAAAGATAAGTGAATATTGCATTCTAATATTCGGTCATGGGGCAAATAATCAATGAATTGAGGTCAATCGAGATCCTACGCAGGTTAATCACAGCCACATGGACAGAACCTCAGCAGCAACATCTCAACTGGGATCTGATTGGGCATAATTAGCAGCCCCCTCTGAAACTAATTCAGTAAGGCACCATAAAAATATAACCACACTTTTGTTTAGCACAGAGAAAATGCTGAGACCTATTTCTAACCTGCCTTTGTAACAAATAAACAGTGTAAAAAATACTGTTTATAGTGAATGAACAAAATGCTCCCCGAGGCGGGCTCAGGCATCATGCATCACCCGAAGCTGTGCACAATAGCTTCCCAAATTGGCTTTTAAACTCCCCACAACTATATGGTTCCCATTTAGGACTAATGGCTACAGATTGGAAAATGTAGCTTTCAACACAAAGTGCTCTCTTCGCTTCAGACTAAAATGTATCAGAACGCTGACCTAGCCTTTGACCTGAGGGGTCACGGCTTGAAACATGGATGAGTTCAAGCTCTTAGCCAAGAGGTGAGTGGACACTGTGGGGACTAGCAGCTATGGACGTCATCACCCTTGCTGTGTTTCCAATTATCAAATCTCTCCCAGGACGACACGGCGATACCCTATAACTTGTGTGTCTCATTTGAACTTAAATCCATATGTATGTTGTCGCAAAGCCAGGGGCCTCTCCCCACTTATAAATGTAGATATGTCATCTAAATTCAACGCTCTGGGTAACAAGCCAGTTTCCATATCTTGTTAGCTCCCTCATGGAGTATCCTGCTTCCTTCAGCTCTGCTCTCACTCTGCTAATTCAATTACAGCAGAGGATGTAAGTTATATTGGACTGTAGTTTAGGGTTTAAATTAAATTCGTGGTAGCCAAACCAAACTATACACGTGACTCTGCGGAGAATCACATCAAAGATTCTCCACTTCTCTCAATTTGTTTTAAAACCCACAATGTGTCCGTGTCTCCTCTCAGATGTAGAATTATTCCCGATGGACAGCACTAAGGCCAGTTGCTGGGTGAATAACAAGCTGCGGGCCCACGAGGAGCAGTGGAAGGAGGACGACTGCACCTTCTGCCAGTGTGTGGACGGAGAGCCGCACTGCACAGCCATGGCCTGCAAGCAGAGCTGCCAGTATCCGGTCAAGATCCCTGGAGAGTGCTGTCCCTTCTGTGAAGGTATAGAGATCAGTGCCGCTCTTCTGTATTTAACACATTACTCATATCTGTATGAGGTAAGCCCCCATACTGCATGTCGGGGGCTCCTGTGGCCACGCAGCTTTGTTGTAGAGGCCGTGTCGGCATGGGCTCATTAAAGGGGAGGCCACGGAGCATTCTTCAAGCTGCAGGGTTCTTTGTGTTCCTTTATTACCCTTGCCCGCCGAAATGAGACCCACCTGCGTGTGTGTGCTTTTAACGCAGAAGGCTGCATAATTGAAGTGGATCTTTTTTTTGTGAGCGTAATTAGTTACAGCTCGTTGGGCTGCTCCCCCCACCGAACGTGGCAAGAGGGGTTTGACGGGAATAGCCATGGTGCCATGTGTGTGTGCTCCAAACTACTGTATCTTTATCCTTTTTGTGGATTCACAATAAAGCTGGCCCTGATTCAGTCTGTCTAACTTCAGTCCAGGGGACACTTAATTGTCTCCACTGGTAGTCCCAGAACTAAAACATGCTCTTTAGACAAATCCAACTTATTAATGGGAGACAGCTCCACACAATAAGACAAAGAGGTATAATCCCCCTTACTGTGCGACCCACCCTGGTGTAATTGCTCTACATTTATCTGTAATCACTGTTTTCTTCAAAATAAGAGCATTGTAAATAGGTAGCTATTACAGTTGGCACAAACAGCATCAATGAGGTAGAACACCTGAGGGGATCCTAGCAAACACACACACATACAGTATAAAAAAAAATAGAAAGTCATAAAATAAATCCCATTTTGTTGTTTGTTGTTGTATTCTGTTGCTCTCATGCAAAGCTCTTACTCTCCATCGTCTCTTATGTTCCCCAGAGCCTTCTTACGAAACAGTTAGCCCCTTGCTATGCCCCCCCCTGGAAAACTGCTCCCTGTCAGTGAGCGACTGCCCCTACGGCTTCCAACAAGACACAAATGGATGTCTGCTCTGCCAGTGTCTCAACAGTAAGTTCACTTTCCTGGCTTTATGTTCAACCTAAAGGGTTAAAGTTTCACAGACTGACTTGCAGAAGCATGAACGTGATACATTTCTTCTGACATGCTGCTTCTTGCATTAGAATGCTGGACACACAGTGTTGTATTTACCTGTTTGCTCATGCTGATGTCAAAACAATCTGTTACTGTCAAGCAGGCTGCCAAAGACATGTTGATAATTGTGACGGCTTATTTGCGTACATGGCTGCAGTCCTTGCAAAGTCACAAGAATGTTCCTGTGATCAGCCCCATAGAAACTCATGTCTTTGCCTTGTGATGGATTGTTGTGCCCATGATCACATGACCTCTCCCTCAACTCTTTCAGATGACTCCTGCCCTGACCTGGGAAAATACTGTTCCCTGCAATGCCCAATGGGGTACAAGAGGGACGATTTTGACTGTGAGGTGTGTGAGTGCTCCATTCCCGTGCCCAAGTGCCGACCTTTGACCTGCACCAAGACCTGCCCCTATGGATATGTGTAAGTACACCGAGTGACCCAGTGGGTTTTCATCCTCAAAGCCGAATACACTCATTTGTCAGCTGTGTTTTCAGCGTGTATAAACACATATGTCATTTTCATTCTAATTCTGACTGTGAAAACATGTAATTTCCAGTTTGGGGGCATCAAGCTGATCAAAAAATAAGGTTATTTATCTGATTACTTACTTTATTTAAATTGAGGATTTCCCCTTCTTTTACAAAGCTGAAATCATGATATATGACGATGAAGCTTGATTTGAAAACCTCTTAGAATGCAAAAAATGTTATTCCATTAAAACTCCATCTCTGCCCAACTTCACACTTTTATAATACATGCTGATAAAGATCAATCTAAATGGATAGGAATGTTTAGACATTCTGTTGAGTAAGTAAGAGCTGATCAGTGTCAGGAAAAATGTTCACCTCCTGTAATTAAATTAGTATGGTTGAATAACAAATTAAATTCTTGTATTATTAAGTGATGCCCAGAAGCAAAAGGCAGCAGAGCAGGCCAATATAAAAAGTAGTTTGGCATCGAAGATCAAAGTGCCTACATTGGTGGTCATTCCCAGGTCTTTAAATCTGTCTTTGTGTGCGAGTAATTCACTGTGAGGTCCTCGCCACCCTCTCAGCCCCATGCAACTTCTCTCGTTCTAATCCCATTTAACCAGATCGAACATCTGGAAGTGCTCTCTCTACCGGGCCGGTCATTCCCCAGGCACCACTCTCAATTCATAAATCATCTTTCTGTCTCAAAACAACGATCAAAAACGCATCAGGACAAAAGCGGCCTTCATTAAACGTATACAGTTAGGATTCTTTCGGGTATCTCAACCACGCTCTGTGGAGCCACGGCGCAAGATGAGCCTGATATGTCTGCTCAGGACACCAGAGGAGGGGAGAGGGGGACTCTGTGGGGAAAAGAAGAGCATGTCCTGGCTTTATCCTTCATAAGCAGCTGTTTAGGTCTTGCCTCAGAAGTCTGAAATCCTCTGAGAGCTTGCCAGCCTTACAATCAAGGTCTGTCTCCTCACACAGGACCGCTGCATGCAGCCACCACAAAGAAACAAAAGGCATAAAGGATCTCTGTGTTTATGCTTGTTTTATTGATGACATCCCAGGAGTACTGTAATGTACATATCCCAAACTGAAAGCCTCCAAAGCAGGCTGAATGTAAACTGAGTGTAACAATGAGCTAAACATTGTTTACGCTCCAGATGAAGGGCATTCTCAGGGCACGTTTTACGAATAAAGTTTTCAATCCTTCATTGCTCAAAATCATCGCTGTGACCTCACAGGCCATGAAATTAATTATTCTGGCCATCACAGTTGCTGCACACTGGAAATTGTGCCGAGCCAGCAGTCCCAGGGCCCCGGGCCCCCGGTGCCTCCCCAAGCCCCTCGATCCCCCTGGAGCCCAGAGCGCTGCTTGGCATTCCACACACCATCTTTAAACAAAGCCCCGCTCTAAGGTCGCAGCACTCTGTGTCTCTGTATTTGTACAGTGAGGCACTGGCCGAGCCCTCCCAATGTTGTTTCAATGGCTGTTATTGCTGCTTCAGCAAAGATAGGCTCCTGTGTTTGCAGAGCTGGAGATGCTCGTGCTCTTCATGGGACACAGCACCGTCTGTGGGTTGGAGGGGTCTTTTTTTTCTGCTGCCTTGGCATATGAAGATTAATAGAGTCATTAACCATGCCTAATGAGGCCACTGCTGGGTATCATCACTTACCCAGACACTAGAGAGGGATGCTAGCTGGGTGAGGCTGAGAGTGTGAGATAAAGAGGGTGTCTATAGAGCGAGATAAGTGTAGATACTGCTCCTTTTTTCATCTGTGTTTTTCACAATTTAGCAACCTGCAGCCCATCAATGTTTCATTAGGCAGGTCATTGGATCCAAACAGCCTACTTACAGCCTCAGCACTTCATACAGCCCTTTGTTTGTTTGTGAGGACATCTCTTCTAGATAAGATAAGAGAATGCTTTATGAGCCAACAGCTGGGAAGTGTGCAGTTTTGCAGCAGCAAATGGGGCAGTGCATTCAGAAGGCCATAGCCCTCTATTATTGTCTTTTTTCTGTACTTAGCAATCAACGTGCCTGCATTAGCCCTTATCTCTGCTGCTCTTATGTGTCCGCCAAAGGCTTCTGGAGCAATAAGGAAGGCAGCAGGGTGAATTGAAAGCATCTGAATT
The DNA here is from genome assembly GCF_000735185.1 of Notothenia coriiceps. NCBI lineage: Eukaryota > Metazoa > Chordata > Actinopteri > Perciformes > Nototheniidae > Notothenia > Notothenia coriiceps. The sequence continues at coordinate 56,312 of NW_011350552.1, forward strand.
GGCTTTAGATTCCTCCTTCCAGAGTCTCTGGGTCGGTATGATGTGCAAACAACAGGGATGTCACATGTCGGCCTTTTTATTTGGCCTTCTTCAAAGGCGGCTAATATAGCGAGGGCAAAGCGGGTCCAGATGTTGATTATACCAGACTTGAGCATCTGGGTTTCACTCATCAATCACAACACCAGACCTCTGTTCATCTAGAAAATATCCGTCGCAACGTGATATAGCTCCATGGGAGGGGTATTGTTTACTTCCTGATCTGCTATTCCAGTAATTGAGTTTTTCCCATGTGGTTGCTTCATAGTGTGTATGTGTATCGCTCCGCAGGAGGAACAAGCATGGCTGTGAGATGTGTCGCTGTGTCAAGTGTCCCCCCTTCACCTGTGACAAGCACTGCAGTGAGGGATATCGCCATAACAGGAAGGGCTGCTCCATCTGCATGTGTAAAGGTAGGTGACAATACCTCTTTCCCCTTATACCTTGATATCAATAATGTGATAACAATGTGGGGATAATGACACTGATGTTTTCATCACACATTGTTATGTAAAATGGAATATACTTTATTGTACAGTCGGATAGGAAACTGTTAATTTGTTATATGCCCTTGCCATGTCATCGAAGTTTGAAAAGTGTCCACTTATAACCGTTCTCTGTTTGCTACTCACTTAACCAAGCTGAAGGAATTAAGTACATCGGCTCTTTCTCTTTGTTTTTCAGATGCACTCTTAGGTATTTAAATTCTGCACCCAATTATTTAAAGTGAGTCAGTTCTAGGTAGTACATTATATTGTCAGTAACCTTTCCTAGTACACTGCGTGATACCCAAGAAAGTTGTTTTTGGTTTTACCCAGGAGGATATTAATAATGATTAACGATTTCTAACTACACCTGAGCTCATTCTGGATATATTCATGTTCCTCAGAGGATGAACCTTTTTAGTCTCAGCCCAAAATACATAAATGAAAGGTACACAACAAGTCAAACAAACAGTCAATGTATCAATGGAGGATTGATAATCCCTGATACATTAATCATAGGTATTTCTTAAGAGTTATATATCAAGAGTTGGCTCCTGATCCACAGCTACAGTTCCACCACAAGGTCTTAACTGTAAGCGGTGTAAAGGGTAGCAGATGGAAGGAGATAGGAGAGTTGAATTTCTGCCACTAAGCTGCAGCTTTGATTTCCTGTGACCTTCTGCTGCTCTGCTGAGGAGACTTTGTGTTTGCTTGTTTTGGTTCTTATGGTGTTTATTTTTATCCAGGGGGCTGTGTGTGCAACTCTAATTAGATTCCCCCAACCCTTAAGTTAAAAGCAGAGGTGATATTTATGCGGTGTGTTTATTTTTCCAGTTTAGCTGTATTATAAATATTTTCGCTTCAAATATACTTGTGGGCTACCTGTATGGGGAGGTGATCAGTGCATTGCTCCACAAACACAGTGGTACACAGACCGATAAACTGCTGTTTACCTTCTGTTTGAAACTCTTGAATCAGGTTCTCTGTGGACTGTTGAAATATTCAGGGGTAGGAAACACAAATATATACTTCCACATTTTTTTTGTTTGTTTTAAAGATTTAAATGGAAGAGGAGAAAGAAATACAACATCTGCTTGAACTCTGCATCATTGTACGGTTCAGTGTGTTTGTTCCTGATCTCAGTGGAATCATACACACTTTAAGAGTTTAACACATGCTGGGGCCCAGGTACTGGCAACCTAGGCCCTTTTTACAAGGGCTAACAATGTGTCCCTCAGCAACAACTTTTACGTTTTTTGTCAGTTACAAATTGTTGGATATTTATAAAGCTCTATAAGCTGGTTATATGGACATAAATACACAATAAAGAAAGATGAAATATCCTTGATTTGTGAAGGTTCCAGTTTATGGAACCAAACCCACTTAGCTCTCACTGAATGAATGAAATTGGACCTAAGACAATAATACTGGCTCTTTTTACTGTGAATCATAAATGTACTTAATGAAATGTCCACAGCAGATGTACAGGATCCCTGAGCCATAGCAGGCTATGTAGCTTTCTGTAATTTTGCAAAGCTTTTCCACAAGTCAACAAGTTTTTGTGCTTTTCATGTTTGTGTCCCTAGAAAGTGGCCACTTCCCAAGCACCACTGCCCTGGCCCCGATGCCCAGTTATTGCCTCACCTCCAATGGGAACAGGTACGAGGAGGGGGACGGCTGGCACGACGGCTGTCGGGACTGCTACTGCCACTCAGGGAGGGAGATGTGTGTGCTCATATCCTGCAGCGTGCCCAGCTGCTCTAGTCCCGTGGTGAGGCCGGACCAGTGCTGTCCTACATGTGAAGGTATGTGCCATTCCTATGTTACTTTAGTCATTATCAAGTTTTAAGAGATGATATTGGTTTTAAAGGTTTATTCCTGGATATTATAACTGTAAATCGTATTTGTGGTTTTGGCCATTATTCCTGTTGGTAATTAGGTTATAAGGGTTTTTGATTCTACCATTTTTTTCCGACATTTCCTTTGACTCAATGACTAGGAAATGAATGCTGTTCAATGAGATTTATTCTCATTATGTTTTATGCCTGACTTTTTTCAATGAAATGTTTCATTGTATACTATGACTTTTGTGATATTTTTATGAATGATGTCATACTATAATGGATATTTTTCTGAAACTGTATTACATTCTATCTATTACTTTTTGTTCATTTTTATGGCATACTACTTTGATTCATATTTTTAGAACATACAATACTATGACTTTTTGTTTGCATGCCTATACAAATACATTAATTTGGAATAAACTCAGACTTTTTTGAAGATTTGTGGAACATTTTAACAAGTCTGTAACAAGTCCCTGTTTTTGTTTAAACCAGTAATTGATGGTCAAAAATACTAAAATGACACCCAAGTTTTTAATCAGCTGGAAGGATCTTTTATGATCTTTTCCTCATTTGGAAACTACTCTCTATCAAAGACAGTGGTTTGTTTGTAGTTTGATTTTTGATTTTTGTAAAGGCATCACCAATACACTGAATCAAGGCTCCACATGTAGCAACTTATAATATGTGACATTTGTTAACATTTCTAGGACTCACTTAGACAACCAATTAATTATAATTGTAATTAACACACACAAACCGTGTACAGTCCCAGTGTACAGTTAATTTAACAGCTTTGGATCTTTGAGGCTTTAGACTTGTTGGCCACTTAAACTCTCAAACATACAGTCTCTGTCTGTCTCTCTGAATGGAAAGCACACTAATCCACACCCACACGTTTTTTTTTTATCCACAACCCTCCAACTCATGCAGGATATTTATGGAGGAGTGACTCAGTTGGCTGTTCAAATATTTAGGAGTGAAAGAATGTCTACAACTTTCAGAAGCTACACACACTTTGCAGTCAGGGGACAACAGGCTAACTCTTCACAGATGTCTGCTACTCTGCTGGACAGAAAGATGTTTTCAACTAAACTAGTGTCAAAACACAGCTTGGACACCACTCTAAATTGCCCACGGCTTCTTTTTTAATGGAAAGCAGCCTCCCATGCATCTTTATTCCAGTAACCTATGACTCCGTTTTCTCTTTCAAGATGGTTGCTTCACTTCATCCTGCAGCAGTTATTGTAATGGCCTAAATTAATGTTTGAATTTGATAGCACACACGTGACCGCTTCCTTTTATTTCTTCCCTTTTTGTAGATGAGTCAGGCAGCGGTCAGCCAGAAGGGATGGACATGGTGGTGTGCAGAGCACCTGGGGGGGAGTTTTATGTGGAGGGGGAGACGTGGAACCTGGACGAGTGCACACGATGCACCTGCAGGAAGGGGCGTGTGCTGTGCGACACTGAAGTGTGTCCCCCGGCTCTCTGCCAGGCACCGGTCAGGAACAAGGACACCTGTTGCCACATATGCGAAGGTAACATTAAAAAAAAAGCTACGGGGGTCATTTCAGATAACACTCAGCAGGAGTCACGAGTTGGGGTAGTGGGACGGGAAGTTTAAAATCTGTTTTGGATGTGCTATCAGCATGTGGTTTTTGAAGGTCTTGCATGTTGCACTTTGTCGGGGCAGTTTTATGTCAAGCACACAGACTCATAAAGAAACTAGCCAGGACTGGTTGGGTTTACATAGTGATCCTCCAGGCAGGCAGCAGCACATGTGGACTGTGGCCCACACCGGAGGTTCATCTAACTCCCCTTATAGCTGGAGGGGCAAGAATGCAACTATTCTGAGTAGATCTGTGGTATTTGTCTGGTTATGGGAATTCACTTTGACAAAAATGTCAAGGCGAAAGCGCAAAAAACCACACGCATATTTTATTTACAACAGTACCCAAACACTGAAGCCTCTTCTCATAGACTTAGAATCAACATATCCCAAGCACTCCCAAGCATGAGGCCCACAAATCAGCAATGCATGACTGCGCCTGAGAGCTGCTCCTTGAGAATGCCGGCCCGCCTTATCGCTGCATCTCCCCTTCACAAAAGCAGATTGTCAGAGGCCAGCCTTTGATATATGTATGGGCTTGGTCACCAGGAATGTGGGAATAATACACATCTCACTGACAGGCCCTATGATGTATGTGTACAATAGAGTAGTGCAGTGTGCACATGCTAACTAAAGTCTTTGGTCGTGCAAAGGCCGCGGGGATAAGGCCTCCGACTGAACTGACATCTGACATATGGAGTCACTTGTGTTTGTGTTTAACGTATAGTAAAGCATCTTATCTCAGCCCTAAAAGCTCAATGTTGTTAGTGGATTGAGATGTTATACGTCTGGGATAAATCAGGAGCCATGTAGAACCAGGCGCAATTATTTATAACTCAGACAAAATTAGGTTTCTTTCTCTGAAAATGGCGATTCTCCACAAGCTAATCTGAGGCAATAACTTTGCACTGCTAGGTCATTAAGCATTACATAGGACACAGCCATATATTTGACATTTTAGCCTTTTGTCTATTGTCATTATTAACTCTATTTATGCTTTTGTGCATCCTCAGAGGAGACGCAGAGCCCCTTGCTGCCGGTGAACACCAGCCAGCAGGAGTACTGTATAACCAGCGATGGAGACGTGCTGCTGGCCGGGGACTCCTGGAAGGCCAACGCCTGCACCAGCTGCACCTGCAACAACGGCACCATTCAGTGTTTCTCTCAGCACTGTCCCGCTGCCAACTGCAGGGTGCCTGTGTTACGCAAGGGCCAGTGCTGCCCACACTGTCTCGGTGAGTATTTAGGTGTGTTTCATTAAAGAGTCTTTGTTTCAGCCCACTAAAAATAAACATAATTTTGATTTCTTAAGGTAGTTTATGTAAGACTTCCACAAACTTAAAATGTTGTGCAATTCCAACCAGCCTTTTCTTTTACAATAAGTGGTACCACTTTAACAAGGCACAGCCTGCTGTTAGGAAAGTTATAATTCAAAATGCTACATGTCAAAAAGAGGGTGTAACTGAGGCAATGCCTGTTTCCAGACTGAATGTGTATGTGTTTGTTCGTTAGACACAGCCACTCTGGCGCTGCATGGGCAAACGCCATCATTCGCAACAACATTCCATGTGACATACACACACGGTCCATTCCAAGCAAAAACATTCCTCGGGCATCCGCACATTCACACGTGTTTCCTGTCCCCGGCTGAATCGGCCCGCGACACTCTCTCTGTGGCGGCACAGGAAGGCAAAGCTCCATGTCAGCTTTTCCTATAGAGGAAAACCTCGGCATAGGCTCCCATTGTTCAGCCTGATGTGGCCGTTTCTCTGCCCTTTGTTTTTGTTATTCACCCTGGTGGAAAACAGAGCTTTTTACGTAATGCCTCCACAAAGAGGTACAGTGGAAGTTAAGGGGACAATTCATATAAACACAGCTTATCAGTGAGACACCGGGGAGTTTATACACTCACGCGCAGTTGGAAATGTTTGTCTAGAATGTTAGCGGCAATATTATTAATGGTTTTACTCCTTAACAGAAGCTACAACGTCAGTTCCTGTGATGTTGTCCACCAATGGCCCGAAGACAACAACCCCTACTACAGTGGAGAGTAGAGTGTGGATAACCACTGTCACTGTGCCACCCATCATTGCTTATACAGGTACCTGCTCATTGGATAACTCCACACTCCCTCCTCTGTATATTCCTTTTGATACACTGTGTAGTTGTAACCATATCCTAGTTATTGGTGCCATTGTTTGTACTCTCCCTGCACATATTTATGTTAATAAAGGGTGTTTGAGATGCCTTGATAAATGAGTGTAAATTATAGATTTCATAATTGTGCTTTGATGCTGAAATAAAACACTCGGGACAAATGGACATTGGCTAAACATGAGACACCAAGTGTTCATTTTTCATTGTTAGGTAATGAGCAGGGATTTTAGCCAAAGACATAATCTGTTCCCAATTTCAATTTTGTAATTTGTCCCACAGATGAGCCAGTTTTGGGCGAGAACTACCCCAGCCAAACAGAGATGGCTGTCATCTACCAATCAGCAGCCTGGATTCTTGCAGGTCTCCTCCTCGCCATCATCATCTTCCTCGTGGTGGCGTTACTCATCAACAAGAAAAAGAAGTGGGTGCAGATGTCCTGCTACAGTGCACCGAAGAAGGTGAGAAGTTTATCAGTCGATCACATAAATCGGCTTGTTTTGAAGGCTTAAAATGGTGCTAAATTACACAGGCTCCCTCGTTTAAATAACATTGTTAATGTGCGGATGGGTCACAGGGAGTTTTCCTGTGATCTTCCAGCTTCTGCTACAACTAGTGCTAAAGCTGTCATGACATCTAGGATTAATGTATTTTCCCCTCGCGCTGTACCTTAAAGTGGAACACGGTCATGTCATCATAAAATCTACGACTCTACCATGAAATTTGACAAATTTCGATTTTCTGACACAGAGAGTATAAGAGATGTATGAGAGTCATTCTAGGTTTAAAGGGGCCCCGATATGCTTATTTTCAGGTTTCAAAATGTGTATTTTGTGACTCTACTGTGTTTACATACTTTAATGTTCAAAAAGGTCTTTGTGTTTCTAATACTGCATGAGCCCAGTGTGCTCTGATTGGTTAGCTGGCCAGCTCTGTTGTGATTGATCATTCGCTTAGAAATGTCCCGTACAATGTGTTGAAGCGCTAGCCAATAGAAGAGGCGAGTGTAATGTAGTGATGTCACTATGTCGCAGAGTTAAACAAAGGTGGGGGGGAAAGAAACTCCCTCTGGAGGGAATTTGGGGATTTTAACCTCTGCAGACCTTTTATAAACTACACACGACAGGGAAGGGTAAACCCCAAAAACTAAAAGGGCCCCTTTTAAACTATACAGAGATTAAATTCATCCATGATGGAGTCAATAAATGGAAATTCTATAAACTTAAACTAGTACATTTTCAAGAAATAACTCAGAAATTCACAAGTTAAATTCTGTGTAAAAAAGTAGTATTTTGGCAGTAGAACAGCTTTGAAAGGTTGGGCAACTCTTACAATGTCCCTTAACTACGTCATACAGGAGCCATTTCATGCAAGTCGACAAAAATGAGTACATTTTCATCTAGCTGTTAAGACCTGAATGATATCTTCAAACTAACAAGGGATTATGTTCTTTCACCTTTTTCTGCTAAGACGGTGATCCTCAAGAAGCACGTCAACAAGAACTCAGTGGTCTACATGGAGCCCTCCAAGGAGAACAAGTTTCAGAATGTGAAGAACGACTGCGGAATCATCCACTTCTCTCCAGAAATGAGCTCCACCTGTGGGGACAAGATGACCATCCCCAGGGCCAAGCTGAGCAACGACTGGCGCTAAAAGACAAAGAAACACCTCTGAAACTCTGCAGATCAGAGCTGCCCGACACCTCCCACTCTCTCTTACTGCTGTTTCCATGGTGATGAGTGCAACAGTGCACACACACCTTGGGTGCCGCCGCCGCCGCCGCCTTGTCTTTCCACCCTTTTGTCTGTGAAACTGAGGACGCTCTACAAGAGACAAAGCAAGTGACCTATGCTTCTTTTCAATTTGTGTCCATATTCTTCTGTGTTTGGATCGTTGTGGTGGAGTGGGATGCTGGGAGGTGGATGGACGGATGGACATATGATGGACATATAAAGGACACAGCCACTCCGGGCTTTAAAACAGAGAGGCAGCCAGAGGCTCCTCCCTCACAATCAGACTTTGACTGTGAACATTGTAATACTAATGCTTATTATTGCCTCCTTAGAAACTGAAACTCTGAGGCAATAAGAGGAGCATTAAAAAGCTTTAGGAGAGGGGCTTGGGCTGTAGTTAAAAGGAAGGTTTTCGAGGATGATGCCCCCCCCAGCAGTGCTTCATGGATGTAATAATTTTCCTCAGCAGGGAGGCCAAAGGAACTGATAATCCAGTTGGATCAAATTGGGTTCAGCAGCCAAATCATAAAGTCAACAGGCTTTATATAGACCCACAGATCCAAACCCCCTGCTTTACAATGTGTGGTTTCCATCTTAGTTTTTGTATATTTCTACAGTATTTGTACTAGTTTTAGTGTTGTTCTTGGCCACCTCTCGTTTTTATTATGGGTGTCTCGGCGGGGCCAGATTGAAACATTTCGAAGATGCCAGTCTAAACATTCCTGTGATCAATGTCAGGAGGGACACGCTTCCAAAATAATAGCCTTTGTTTCTACCTTCGTATGACCCGAGTCATTCCATTCATAAAGCTACAAACCACAGTTCTCAGAAAGGGAATTTGTGAACTCCTTCTGCAAAACGTGTCTGCAATACGGTAGCAAGTCGCCTTCACCTTTCCACTTTGTCTCATCCAGAAGGACTCAGTCGTACTTCGTCATTATTAAAATTGCAAAGTGTAATGATGTTCATCCAGGAAGAATGTCATTTTATTGAGTGAATAGCGGTGCCAGACGCTTCATCTGGACCTATGAGGAATGTCTTTGATATCATGCCTCGCTTCATAACCTCCTTCACAGCTGTGTGGAGCTTCTGCTCACACCGAATGTTAGTGATGATTCATTTTAAAGCCTTAATTCTATAGCCTTAATGCATATCTCATTTAATTTAATTACTGTATAAACCCATATCCAGGAACTTAAAAACGGTAATATATTCACCCATTATTAAGATGAGCAGATATTGTTGTACAGCGTCACAGGTGATTCCCATCATCTTCAAATACAAGTGAATTATGTGATGTGGAAGAGTGTAAGCGGAGCTCTCTAGTAACGCTACCCAAGGGTACACATTACAGAGCGTTTTAAAGAGACGTAGCACTTTCTTTGGAGCCAGTGTTTCTTTTCTTTTTTTAGAAAGCTCCCTGCTGGATTCTTGTAGGGATAAAATTCCTAATCAGGGATTTGATAGGCATATTAAGCCCTCGGAGATGTTAAACCACTCAAGTGAACACGCTGTTGCAGCTACTGGCTCTGTACCAATGTGATCAGAACGGGGAGAGGATAGAAACTGAGAAGCATTACGAAAACAAACCTGGGTTTCATAGGAAAAGGTTTTGGATCAGAGTTCTCAATCCTTTGCCAATTTCTCAATACAAAGACCTTTCTGATGCCAATTTATATTGAAGTGTTTTAGTAACTCGGTAGATTTGTGTCTGTTTGAATCATGACCATGTGCTTTAAAAAGAAGAGGTGACTGTAAAAGCTTACGCAATTCTTTGTTCTTCTATGTGTAAAAAAAAAAAAAAAAGTAGTTTAAATTAGTAGGACAGAAGAGTACCTTATTTATTTTTTCACATAGCTTTATTTATTAATACTAAACTATAGTTTGAGATTGTCTTTTTTTTTTTGGAAAATGAACTTTTGGTAGCCAAAGCTGCTGTACATTGTAGACTATTTACCATTTCTATCTGCTATATTCTATACAACCTTATTTATTTCACTGTTGCAAAACCTGTAAATATGTTTCCTAGATGAACTGTAACATTTACACTTATTTCGAAAAATAAAAGTGTGAACCAAAGTGTCCCGTGCAAATGACATTTAGAGGAACGATGCCAGTGCAGTGTTGTCATTCAAGATGGTATCTGTTAGTGGTTCTTAACCTCACTCACATTCACATCTGGTGCTCGAGTTCTGTCCCAAATGGCTTTAAATCTGATCGTTCTCTCCTGCTCTCTTATCTCAGTGGCATTTGCAGATGTGTTTAGTCGCGGTAGGTTGTTTCTGAGGGGGGTCCTTTGAGATTTTAATGCAAGCGAAAAAGCAAGTAGCCCTCTCATCTATCCAATGAGCTAATAAAAGCCCGGAAAAGACATTCAGGCCTGGAAACCTGTATAATCCTCCGCAGACTGTGCTGTTGTTTTGACTTGTCCGTCTAAGCTTGCTCATAAACTTCAAGGTGAGGAAGCTTCTCCGGAAGGATCAATAAAGTAAATATTAGGGTCAGTTTCCCAGGCCTTGAATATGTCAAATATGCAACACAAAGCCTTCAAACTCCACTAAAAACTCCCCAAACATGCCCGACGTGTCTCAACTGAGCAATAACTGAGTTCATAGCAACAACAAGGTTAAGCATTAGCTTATGAGGTATTACTCAGTATGCAGGTAGTCAATAATGAGGCTGCATTTTGTTGTACTCAGATGTGTAATTAAAATAGACACAATATCAGCTCTGTGGGAAAAGGTCATTTATTCCTACTATTCAAATTGTTGCTGATTAGAAAAAGTGAAATTGTTCCCTTCATGGCACAATTTTCAGTAGAAATCCATCTTTCAACTTCTAGAATTCTATTAAGGCAATAGAGTCAAGACTCTATCTGAGAACATCTACAAAACACTGGAAAGTTAACGATTTTGAATTACCATTCAACATGGTAAACATGGTGTCTTTGGGGCTCGCGCTTTCTAAGAAGGAAAGCTACAAGTCCATCATGAAACAAGTTCTGTAGGTCCTGATGCAAAGTCTCTGGGAGTCTGAAGCACAGCAGGTCAGGGAGCTTGAGTCTTGGTTTTCAGAGAAGGATCTTGTAGTAGTCGTCTTTGTAGCTGTACAAGACCACCACAGCCAGCCTGAAACAGGACAACATCCGTCAGTTATTGATTCAAAAGGATATTAAAACAACACAAATGGGACATCAAAAAATAAGGACAATGAAATTCAACCGGGTAGGTTTCCACATATTAGGTTTCCACGTATTAGATTCCTAGATGAAGAGATCAGTCAGTTTAAATAAACACAGGATTCAACTCTGCTATGTCCAGGGTAAAAGTACCAATTACTGTTATTTCCATTAGTTGGCGCTGTCATTGTTAGCTCAAGCATGGCTGTGCCTGTGAACACCTTATATGGCTGAAGATGTGTAAAAACAGCACTGGAGATACAGATCGTACATGCCAGCAGTGGTTTTAGCTAGAACTAAATCTCAGTGAGCCCTTGGGATAAGTTTACTTTATGATCTTGCGGCTGCCAGGTGACTGGATGAGCCTTTCAGCCCACTCATCTGGCCTTGGTTGCCTGTGCCCCACATTCATTGAAAACAACAAACAAGCCGATGAATATATCCATTGTTGCCTCTATGACGTGTATTTATCACCAGAGTCTTTTCCCCCACTAAATGGCAAATCAAACACACAGCAGGGACAGGAAATGAAAACCAACTGCTCTGGAGAGGCGGACGGCAAGGCAGAAAGAGAAGCTCTTTTTTTTTTTTGTTAGCATCTCATTCATGAAAGAGAAAATCCTCTGAATCCCTCACAGGGTTGCTCTCTATGGGCATTCACCAGCGTCACAAGGAACTCAAACACTGGGGATTTAGCCTGGGCTTTGAAAAAAAACATCGTTCTGCTGGGAAGCTGGGGAACATTAAGCGCTACATCCACAACCGCAGCAATTGGTGAAGTTAACCGCCCCCCTCCCCCTTGTGCTCAAATCTCTCTGTCAATCAACCTGGGTGTTAAGAGACACACCTCAGAAGACCAAACAAGGCAAATCCTTCTCCAGATTCCACCTCAGGAAACGGGCTCAGCAGAGGATTTGATATTCTGCAAGGCAGTAGTTATCCGTATTACAGTTCCCTTTGAAGGACTGTCACTGTTACACCTGGAGTGTGTGGGCTTGCTCCCAGCTTTGGGGGCGGGGCGGGGGATTGGATTCTTATCCTTTCTCAAATATAGAAACCTAAATCTTGAACATTTCCATTTAAATGAAAATGTCTGTTAAGTCTCTTTCTATCATGGAATGAGGCAACACAATTGTGAGGAGCCTATTGCCCACAAATGAAACCCCTTGCGTTGGCCGTATTAAGAACTACGTAACTGGCAACATTTCCAAGAAAAAACAAAGCAACCATTCCAGGAAACTGAGATCCCCAAAACATCTCTGCAACTTTGAGAATGTTACATTAAAATAGTTTTCTTATTACAACACATTGTCCTGCCTTATTTATTTCTTCAAGTATTTCTGGTTGTGTCAGTCCAGCACTTTGGCCCTATTTGAAATATCTCAACACCAATTAGAGTGATTCCCTACCTACCACTAGCGCCAGCAGCGGGCTAACATTTAGTTTTTAAGTCAAATGTCTCAACAACTTTTGTATAGATTCTCATTAAATCTGTTATACACATCAGCAGGGCCTAGACGACAATGATAAAAACTTCGGGGAACGTTTCCTTTTCCTTCACCGCAAATAATGATGTAAAAGTTTCACTTATCCGGTGAATTATCTCAGCATCTACTAGTTGGATCAGCACAATCTTCTGTACATACTCATGGTCAATAAAGAATGAATATATTTGACTTTCTTTACAATGTAGGTGATATAGCAAGCTATGTCTGGGAACAACAATAGATAGGAACTATTAAGATCTGCAACAAGTTGGTTTTTCTTTGCTGATAACAACACAAAAAACTAACTTTTTGGTCATTTTGAAATGGTGGATCTCATCGCAGATGGACTTCAGGTAGCGCTGCTTGGGTAGACGAGACAGCAGAGTCTTCACGCTGCTGTTGAACTGCTCTTCGCTATCAAACTGGAAAGAAAGAAAGTAGAGAGCATGTGTGAATGCAAGAAATTAGCAAGCAGTGAAGGCAAGAAGTGTGACAAGAAATGCAGAGGCCGAATTCAGTGCATCAAACAAAGCCTGGTCGAGGTTAGTTTACTATGTCAACACTGTTCAGAGTATCCAACACAACAGCTCACAAGGTGTCAGTTCCCTTTATGTTTGTTAAGAGAAAAGTAAACTGCATTTTAGAGGAATAAATGGGCTTTTTCTTCTGCAGCCTTGGAGTATATTTGTTCAAGTCAAGTGTAGCTGCAGTGGGTTTATAGATTTCCTCTGCTTTGTGTGTGACTCGGGGTCATTTGCCGTATTTAAAGCAGGCCTTTCCTGCACGCCTGGCTATACCCACTGTGTATTGTCACCCGTTTTATATACTAAAGTGTTTTCTTTGACACATGTGCTTGCGAAGCGGGCCAACTGTATAGGTGGCCCATTCATTTCTGCAGTGGAGGCTTTTGCTTATATAGAGGGGTGGTGTAAAGTGCGTTCTTCAGACGTCTTCATGTTACTTAGCACAATATAATTTAAGACTTTTAAAAACCTCTGCTCTTAGGAACCAGGGTTTCTTTATGAGTGCCGCTTTGGTCAGGAGTTTGGAATGTGAATTGTAACACCTCTTAAGTATGCATTTTCTTAACTGTATGTGTCTGTACCATATGTGAGCCTTGTTAAAGGAATGAACGTCTTTGGCAGAGTTCCCTGGCTGTGGAAAAAGGCCGGGGTGTTCCCTCAGTCCACTCCTCATCGGGCCTGTTAGGAAGGAGACGGGATCCCCACTTCCTGTCTGCGATCTTGACCTCTATTGGCTGTTCTTTCCACCCTCCCTCCCTCCCTCCCTCCCTTCCACCCTTAAGGATGTAGCCTTTTATTAACTCTGCAAAAGGGTCTTGATAAAGCCAAGTATGGAACCTACCTCCAGAGACAGGAAGTTCACCAGCGTTTCCTTGTTCAGGTCCACCTGTGGGACGAAAACAAGCAAAACACAATGGAGCCTTATCTCGTGTTGCAACAGTTCCAGAAATGTTTTTATAATACAGCTAAAAATATCAGCCAATAGCTTGTGCAATTCTTTATAGATAATCCACACCACTTGGGTAAATGTACCCATAATTCCACTTACACAATGCTCTGGCAAGGCCTAAAAAGTACTCGATGTCCCGTTTACAGGAAGAGTCTAATAGCCTCCTGGGATAATCATTGGAAAACGAGTACTTCTGTTTGATAGACAAGCAGGCTACTGACCACAGTGAAGATTTATAGGCCTGTGTAACTCTCTGCTTATGGGAATCAAGGTGATTATGTTTCAATAACTTGTATTTACTGCTGATGAAATCCAGACCCCAATATGGAAGACAAATGAATTGTGTGTAGCTACATTGGTAAAAAGAAAAACAAGCACGTTATGATTTACTTTGAGAATATCAGGCCATACATCTTCAATGCAACCACAAATAAACACAATATGGCAGCCATTTACATCCCCTGAAATGACACGGTGACTGTTTAGTGTTCATTGTTCTGTAGCGACTGGAATGGATTCACAGCCATGTCAACCTCCAGCACGAGGCAAATCACTATAAAAGGGCTGCTCCCAGGGATGTTTGCGATTTTAGCTATCAAAAAGCCCTTTTCGCCGCTCTGTGATTCCACACATGGATTCTAGAGATAAGGGTGGGAGAGCAGAAAAAGGGGGAGCCGGGATAAACGAAGAAATGACTTACTGCCAGAACCTCGATGTCATTGGTTTTGTTCTGTAAATTGCTCGCGAGATTTTGTAATCTGGTTTGGATCTGAAAGAGAGAGTTAGAAAGGAACAAAATAAGAGAAAGAACAAATTGAAAAGGATGAAAGTAAATAGTGGTGGTTCCCATGATCAAAAGAAACCAGGAGGAAAAAGAATACTACTTTTTTTAAATAAGAAAAGTGGGTTGGTTTTCTGTTACAGTTATCGTATTCTTATTGACAAACAATGTGATGTCTTTGTTTATTTCTCTTGCAATGCTTGCTGTTATTATTCCCCATTTGTGAAGCTGTAGAGAAATGACTGGATGAGTGGGTGCGGACATAAACTCGAGTGGTTTAAATGTCAAATATTTGTGAACATTTTTATTGGTAACTAAATCAGAAATCTGGCTCACCAAATCATCGATTTCAGAATGGAAAATAAGGGATCAGAAAAGATGGAAAGAGAAGCGTATGTGTCTGTGCGTGTGTGCGTGTGCGTGTGTGTGTGTGTGTGTGTGTGTCACAAACCTGAGTCTCATAGCGTCGTCTAATATTAGAAGAGACTTTGTCCGGGCTGATGACGTTCACATTCATGTTCATGGGGCCGCTGCTCCCATGCTGTTCTGAGGAGCCTGCAGACAGAAAAAGGACCATTTCCACATTTCATCCAATCAGAAGGCTTTGGTTAAAAACACCTTAAACTCAAATGTACACATTCCAATGACATGACGGTGAAAACTGCCTCGCTAAAGTCTTTCAATTTAATTAAATCCGTTTGTATGCTACCTGTCTGCATGCCAGAAGTTGGTGTGAAATGTAACACTTCTTCTCTTTTTGCACTTATCGTACGTCACTGGGTAACAAATCAGTTACATTCCAGAAGTGTAAATTCAGTAGGATCAGTGCTACTTTACAGTCATACTTTTCCAAGTAGACAGTATAAAAACAGAGGTGTGAATGCTGCAGTAAGGCTATAAGGCTACACATTTTAATTTGTATATATAGAGGCGTTCTGTAAAAACTAAGGGGTGATCAGACCTGTGGTGTTGAGCAGCGATCCTTTAGGGTTCTGAGACATGCTTTCAGACATTTCTCTGCAAGGGGCACAAGGACAACATTATATAAGAACAAACCGCCTTACATCATGCAGACGTCTGAGCAGCGCATTAAACCAAAATGTCTTTACCTGATGTTTCTGTCCTCAAAGAATTTGGTCCGACATTTCTGAATGATGTGGTCCACCAAGTCCGACTCAGGGATCCGTTTCTCAGACTGCCTGTCTTTCTCAAAGGACTTGACCTGGAGACAGACAAATACTTTAGCATGTGCTGCTGTTCAGAACCACTCTATAATTCTCTCTTAAACAAACAGTCGGCTTTTTTTTTTAAATGTAATGTATTCCCGCACAATGCTTTGCTGCACTGTTGGTCTGGTTTACCTTCACATAGTTTCCCTCCTTGTCAGAGACCAGGGCCATGCAGCTGATGCCGGCCAGCCTGCAGTGCTCCATCAACGTCTCCTGAGACTAAACACAAGAGGACCAATGGTCAATTACTCGCACACAGACAATATAGGTGGTGATTTAAGGTTTCATATTATGCTCATTTCCAGGTTCATACTTGTACTTTGAATTTGCATTTGAACATGTTAGATGCTCAGAACACACATTCGTTTTTCCTAAACTGTCTGACTGAATGTACCTGTAATTACCCTCAGGCTTAAATGCTCAGTTTTTAGAGCCTGTCTCTTTAAGAGTACCTCCTGAAAAAGCTGCTCTGATTGGTAAGGGGTTTCTGGGTGTTCTGCATCTGCACCTACGATCTGCACCCCTCACTGAAGGCAGGGATTGACTGTAATGACGTGTAGCCGCACTTATGATTGTACCTATAAATTGTACAACCTAATATGACGTGAAGGACCTGTTCAAAGCCAGTCTCCAAATACAGGCTGTGCGTTTATCTCTTACGAATTAGCCTTTTAATACTACTGTACTTGCTTTGTAATAACAATAAAACAAAAACTCAATCCTGGAATATGCTGCCTTCAATGCCTGCAATCCCTAGAACTAGGAGCACATTAAAAAAAAGAATGGATAGAGAATATTAATTTCACAACATACTGAATATGTGTACCATTCACTTTAACATGTCCTGTTTGGTGGTAATGTTGCTGCTTGAGGATCTAACCTGGAGGGACACAGTTTGGGCTGAGTTAAGAGGGAGCTGTTAACTTAACCATCTGGTCTTAATTGTTATTAACCATACCAGTTTGAGAGAGTTTTCTTCCATTAATTACTAAAAGAATCATGAGTCAAGTTTGTCATTTAAAACCATTTTGAAATCTGGGCTCATTTTGGGGGGAACCCTGGTTCAGAACCTTCTTCTACAGCAGCAAACACTCAGTGTAGGTAGAGTTTTGGTTGAAAGAGTGTGCACTGTGTCGGGAGTCACGACCAATATCAATGTGTGTTCAGGTAATGTGTTCAACCATGACACTCTGTACGTTTGTATGTATTAGCCCAATTGATTACGCCAACTCGCAGCCCGAGAGTTTCATTTGGCTGCTCCACTAGACGAGCCAGTGGTAGTGCAGAACAACCCCTTCTGTGTTAACAAGCGTGTGTGTGTGTCATGTTTGCCTCGTCATCCTGTATGCACTAACACTTCCTCTTTTCTTATAACTTTCACGTTGACAGAACAAATTAAGTCAAAGTTAAGCCATTGCTCAGGGGGCCGGTGGGCAGCTCCAGGGCCATATGTCTAATCTGACCGCATGTGGAAAGGAGTTTGCCATATTTGGCAATTAAAAGCTAAAAAGAGTGGAACTGTCTCCTGAGGATGAATTAAAGCTGCAGATTCAGGGCCTTTTAAGAGGCCAGCATGGGACAGGTGTTAACAAAAGTCTAGTGAGAGGGGAGGGATGGATGAAGGGGTCCGAACAAGGTGTTCTCACCATCTCACCACTCAGTCAGTGCGCAGCCTGCATACTTAATCTACAAATACAAACAGTGTTGACACTTTGAACCTAATGCCGCTCTTTTTCAGCCAAACTGCCCGTAAGGACTTGTTAGGGGAAATGAAGGTGGCCAATAACTTTTGTCCTGTGCCAGTACATAAAGACAATGAAGACTGTTAAAAGCAAAGCACTTATCCACTGCAGAAGTGGAAACTGACATGTGGGCACTCCAATTTGCGATGGAGGGCGTTTACACAAACACACAAACACAAGGCTTGGATCAGTTTGTCACATAAACATGAAGAATGTGACAGAGGCATGGCATCAGGATTTCTGGACCGGGAAATAAATAACTTCACTTTGAGGGGACTTATCTCATCTCGGCTGTTTCCCCTAACATGAGCTTATCATAAAAGTTTATTGGAAGCTTGTCTAACAGATGCCTGAGTCGATTATTGCAGAAATGACTTGTATTGTCCCAACATGGCCTCTTTCAAGTGAAACCACAAAGTGCAGCTCATTCTCTAAGATGTTTACTATTTATGATGCTGTCACGATAAACTCTGCTGCTGACAGATGAGGGGTCTTTCCCCCTCAAGAACAGAAGTCGCCCCCTGTAGGAGGGTGGAAGTTACTACAGGACAAAAAGGAAATACATTTTACACCAATGTTCCTTTCTGTTCAGGGGTCTACAAAAGACGGAAAGTGGTCGAGTTTTGAAAGAAAAAAGGGGCTCAGTTATATAATAACTGCGAACGGATATAAATCCTCCTGATTAAACGACTACAGTGCTTCTCTAGCCATGTTCTCTCTGCAGACGGTTTCCTTTTGCAGGTCCGGAAGCACATAAATTCAACACCGTTCTGAGAGATCAATGACACAATGCATTTGGGTGAAGAACACAGAATGTAAACAAATAACTTTTTTACTAGAAAACAGTTTATTTATTCTCTCACCTGTGAGACGTCGTAGGCGATGTCTGCAGAGACACCAGTGCTCCACAGCTTCTGGACAACATTGATGGCTCTGGACATGGAAGAGTGTCCCACTGGGACCACCAGCGCATCACAGGAGCTGACTGAGGGCTGATGGAATGCAAAAACAGAGAATGTAAAGAACAGAAAGATATTGAATAATGCAGTATCTTATTGTCTTCAGATCTACCCACAGTTTTCTTAGGCACATCATTTCACATTTGAAATAAAAATAGAGAACACGATAATGACAATAGTCATAGCGATCATAGTTATTAACATGTTTGTAAAAGTGGCTGTGTGGCGGCCGACTGCTATAATAAGGCATACTTAAATATGTAGCTGTCTGCTGCGCCTTCATTACAATAATTAGGAATGATCCCAGTGGGTGTGTGTGTGTGTGTGTGTCTCACCGGCTCCTCCATGTTGGCTATAGCTGCACAGACTTTGTCCAGGGCCACGCTGGCCCCCACTGCAGAAGGCACCGGCACCGTGGAAGCTGGCCCACGAAACTCCAGGATCTAGCAGCACAGAGAACAACAGACAGAACATAGACTGCATCATATGGATTTAATTGAATTCAGACCGAAGAGGTATGAAGAAAAATGGAAGACACATTTTTCAAGTATTGGCTGCAGATTTTTGTCATGAAAGTCACTAGTGCGGCACGGATAAACGCCAGTAAAACCCACCAGGTGGTCGTAGCGTCCTCCAGCTGCCAATATGTCCGGCACAGTTCGCTTGCGCTTCCTGATGAAAGCCACAAACTGGAAGATGATCCCACAGTGATGCTGCACCTTGTATACCAAGCCTAAGTTAACCACCACCTATAGAGAAGATACACATGTTTTAAAAGGAAAGAGAACATACACTTTAACCTCCATTCACCTAGAATGTGTGTGTTAACACCCCACACACACAGACACTCAAATCCAGCACCAGACACTTTTTTTACGCTGCTATGGACAGTCTTGCACTAATGTACATTTTTAAAGATATTGAAGTGACTGTTATTTTTGTATATATTGATTGTTGTGCTTTTATATAGGTCTTAAAGGTGGGGTAGGTCATTTTGGAGAAACCAGCTCGAGTGCGCTAGAATTTGAAAATACACAGCCGGAACAAATCTGCCACTTCCTTACAGAGCCCCTCCTCCAACACACACGAACGCGCACATGACCAATGAGGGCACGAGATAAGTTTGTGCACAGATGGAAGGCTGACAGGCAGGTAGGCCATCCAGTTATTTTAGCCAGGCCGGCTAAAATGATTGGTCGTGCTTTTTACAGTACTGCTTCCACAGATGACATTTTGTAATTTTTATACGAATTTGCATACATATTTTTATATATATATTAGTTTTTGTATTCGGGATTGTGGAAAACGATATTTCGATCTCTCTGTCTGTACACATAAATTTAAAGATTGACAATAAAGTTGACTTTGACTTTGAATCCAAATCACCGGCAGTTTGACTCCCAGTTTCCTCAGCAGCACCGTGAGCTCCTCCAGGTCCTTGAGGCCCTGCTTGGCCAGCTGGGTGACGGCGGTCTTCTGTTTGGTGAGTGATGTCAGCAGTGGAGCCAGATCCTGCAGATTCCCCTTCTGCACTATGTACTTGTACAGCGTCTGCAACTGGAGGGATGTCTGAGTTTAGAACAAGTGAGCTGCTGCTGATTATTTTTACAGCAGGTCCTCGTCCATCCCAGGTCTGACACTTACGCTGTTGGTCGGCAGGGAGAAGTTACAGAACTTTGCCTCCACCTCACGTTTGGTCAGCTTTTCACTCTGGGGAAGACACAGAAACAAAAGGAATGCATTAACACTATTATATATGCTCATGCTAGCGTTTAGGCAACAGTCACGCACTGTGAATAACATCTGTGATGCACGTGTGACCTTCACTGACCATGGCTTCACACAGTATGGAGGAGGCCTGGCTCAGCTTGCCCTCAGGGACTCCGCTGTGGAGCAGGATGGCATTCAACAAGCTGGTGTGGTTCAGGTAGATGTTGTAGTTCCTCTCCTGCGGGTGCCACACACACACACACACACACACACACACACACACACACACACACATTATTGTAGTTGAGTTTTGACAGCACCCATCAAACTAGATGTTTTGCCTTAATGGTCTGTTTTCTAATATTTCTGTGTTTCTGAACCACGTCTGTGTCTGCATATAATGTTCGNTTAGTGTTCAGGGTTTCCTGAGGTAGCAGGATATTAAGGCGGCTGCTGATTGCAGCCTCACACTATGTGTGTGTTTGCGTGTGCTGATGCAAATAGTTGGGTAATTAGTGTTTGCGTGCAAGCGCGGACATGCGTGTTTTGTGTGTGTGTGTGTATGTGTATGTGTGTGTGTGTGTGTGTGTGTGTATGTGTATGTGTGCACGTGTGTGTGTGTGTGTGTGTGTGTGTGTGTGTGTGTGTGTGTGTGTGTGTGTGCGTGTGTGAGTGTGTGTGTGTGTGCGTGTGCGTGTGTGTGTGTGGCGCTCACACGAAGGTCGTAGGGCAGTGTGACCAGCATTCCACTGTGATCCATGAAGCAGGCCAGCTCGCTGCCATCATACAGCTTCCTGTTCCTGGGGAGGAGAAGCGGTGTCTGGAGGCGCACCGCACCTGAGGAGGAACATCATGTATTACTGCAACATCTGCATAAGATAACACAACCCTCGGCCGAAAAAGAGATGATGCGTGTGAGTAAAAACAAATAAGGACAGCTGGACATCATCAGCAAAAAAAAAACACTAGCACCTGCACATAATCTGCTCTTCCCCACGGTGCACTTATTGTTTTGCTGCCACTCTCTGGAGCAGATGTTGGGGTTCAGAAGAACGTGCTCACAATGGGTCAGGAGTCCAAGTGGTTGGCAGTGGAGAGTCAACAGAGGCTCACACGCACACTCATCAAACAACCATAGTGTACTCACCATGCTTCTTGAAGATCCTGGTGATTGTTTCATAAACATGCTGCTGCAATTTGGCACTATTGAAGCTGAAGCTGCCCTGGAGGGAGAGCAAACAAACAGCCTCTGTTAGGGATCAGGAGACATGGAGTAAGCACTACCAGGCCTTCTGCTGGCCGCCATACAGGCCAGATGAAAGGAAGCACTGGTGAGTGAGTGTAGCCATTCAGATGTCTGGAGTGACATCTTCAGGTGGTGAGGGGTAACTTCAAGAGTACATAAAGTGGCTTTTCATATGGTGTTCTGTTTTGAAATGGTACAAATATCTGGAACAAACTCTCAGAAAACTGCAGGTCACTCCAAGTCTCACTTCTTTTAAATTAAGGATGAAGACTTTTCTGCACACTGCTTCATTTTATTAAATAAAATAACTATTCATAACTGACACTGCACTGTACCTTTTATTCTTGTATTTTCTTTATTTACTTGACCTATCCTGTTTTAGTTTGCTTTATTTGTATTTATCTTGGCTTTTTATTGAAAAAAATGTCACTGTAATTTTATTATGCGTTTCTGTTGCACAACGTTTTAACGCTCTTAATGTTTTTGGTAAAAGAAATTGAAATTGCCTCGTGTGGAAATGTACTATAAATAAACTTGCCTTGCCTTCACACTTACATTCACCATATATCCAAAATACATATGCCTTCTATAGAAATATAAATAAAAGTACTTACTATGCATCTACGTTTTTAATTCCCTAAATACCACACATCATATATCCTTCTTAAAATAAATACGTGACACCAGTCAAAATATACTAGAACCACACCTTGTGCAGGTCTATGTCGTAGGTGTAATCCATGACCGGGGAGGTGTTCTGGGCGAACAGCTGGCCCACCATGGTGCGGTAGGATTTGCCGTTGATATTAGCCATGGTATGCTGCAGCACCTCGTGCAGCTCCGACTCCTCCATCTGTGGGGGGGGCAGCAGCTCGCTCTTCAGCAGCTCCTGGGCGGTGGGCCGCAGGGCCGGGTCGTGGTTCATCAGCCACTCTATCACTTTCCTCTGAAAGGAGTCACAGCCAGCAGCCCTGATTGTTAGACTGAGAACTCAGAGAAAAAGGCTTCATATCAAAATGCTACAGCGTCCTACCTGTGTTCCTTGCTCATATTCAGTAAAGTCCTCAGGAAAGATCATGAGCTCCTGCATCGTAGAAAGAAAAGAGTTGAGGTCAGTCACAGGCAAGTTATAAATTCCCACGCAGCCAAAATAATTGACATGGGCTGCAGTGGAACAGTCTTTTTTTGCTTAGGAAGTATCAAAGTGGCGGTCATAACAGCTGTATGAATGATCTCATTACTTAGGAAATGTGCTTCAATGCTTCCATTCTTTTCTCCTTTAGCATAGAGTAGACTGGCATGTCTTTTACCTTGGACAACCAAGAGAAAGTTCTTTGCAACAATTCCATGCGGCAGCCCCACATACATAGCATCTGCCTTACATTATTCAGTTGCCTCGTGCAAGTCAAGTTAGATACTGTTGTGTATGTTTTTATAAAGTCCTTATGAAGTAAGGAAAGACAGACAATGTCATTTTTTTCACTTTACGACTCCAGCAAAAATCGCTATCAGTCCTGAACATGAACGTACCGCACGCAGCTGGCTCAGGACAGAGATGCGCTCGGACCCTGTTGTCATTGGACGGTAGGACATCTCAAACAGGATAATGCCCAGGCTGAAAAGATCAACTTTCTGAGGACAAATAGAAAGGATAAATATCAGACACCTAAAAGTCTTGTGCTACAGGAGCGCAGCAAACTATGCAACTAAGATGGAGAGACAGTGGTCACATGGAGACAACTGCAAAAGCTCAAATAACGTCTATATTTCAATACAAATCTTACTTGGTTGTAGGTGGCTTTGGTGTTTCCTTGAACCTCCGGACTGACGTAGAGCGCAGTACCAACCATGCCTGTCATGTTACCTGTAGAATAGTGATGCAATGTGTCAGGGAAGAACATGAATATCAATCAAAATAGCATTAAATCATGGGAAGTTTTTCAAACTCTCTGCACCTGTTGGATCTGGTTTGGGCATCACTGCTGAGCCGCTCTCCTCCACTTCAAATTTGCCTGCAGCCTGAAACAGTAAAGCAGTATGCATGTCATATTGATGCGTAATCTAGTGTTATGAGCTATTAACCTAGGCGATTAAACATAGTGACACTGTTTTACATAACTCCACAGAGCGGCCTGTCTGTAGAGTGAAGCTGTTAGGCTAATACACACCACATTAGCAGGGTGGTCCGTAGCCAGGCCAAAGTCCCCAATCTTCACGTGGTCCTGTGAGTCGAGGAAGATGTTGACAGGCTTCAAGTCCCTGTGAATCATGCCCTAATGGAGAGGATTCATGAAAAGATCTGCTCAGTCATGCGTAATTAAAAACATGGCTTCCTTATTACTGCTATTACCATACAAAATGCAACTTGGATATAAAAGTGTGATACTAGCAAGTTACGGGACACTTGCAAATGGTCTAATTATTTTTTAAACCATGCTTAGAACTTAAACACATACACACACAGATAAAACACCTGCTC
Source organism: Notothenia coriiceps (assembly GCF_000735185.1). Lineage (NCBI taxonomy): Eukaryota > Metazoa > Chordata > Actinopteri > Perciformes > Nototheniidae > Notothenia > Notothenia coriiceps. Next base: position 80,457 of record NW_011350552.1, read on the forward strand.
GTGGATGTAAGCAATCCCATCCAGTATTTCCCTGAAGAGTCTCGCTAAACGATTCTGGTCCTGGTGCAGGCCTTGATCTATTGTGTCCCTTAAAGTGCTTTTTTGACAGTATTCCATCTGGTGGAAAACAGAAAACCGGCATTAGATAGGAGGCAGTGACCTCTAGTGGTAGAGAATGGAGTATGATGGTGAAGCTTACTTGTATGTATAAGTGATGAGCTATGATGAGGGGTTGGTCTGAGTCTGTGGTGTCCCCTGCGTCTGTTACAGGCCTTCTGATTGGCTCAACCTGCAAGAGGAGTCTGTTAGTTGCACTATGGACAAATACTAATGAATAATAGATAAAGTGTAAATATTCAAACCTGTGACATATCTTCTGTGTTTTCATCTCCATTGTCAAAGATTATGTCGCTACTTGAATCACTGTCTGAAGGTCTAAAAGAAAAAATGTGAAGTGTTGAGAGTTTGTGCAGTAGAAAGTATTGCTTCACGTTATCCCTAAAAAAAACACTTACAAAAAAGAGGCACCAAAAACATCTTCTTCTTCATCCTCATCATCCTCTTCATCACTTGACTGGTCCCTGCTACATTTGGCGCTGGAGGACCTCTCGATGGAGGTGGACCACTCCACGGAGCTGGACAGGGCCGGGAGGGGCGCAGCGTCCTCCACGTTGTCGGCGAGGCCCAGCTCGTTGATGGGCTTCGGGGACTCTTTGCGCTTGGGGGGCTTCTCGTTGGAGCTCCAAGGCTCGGAGCTGTCGGTGTTGCTCAGCATGCCTCCCGAGGGGGTCTCGTGCCGCTCGATCCACGCATTGTAGTAGCGCACGATATTCTCATGGTTAAGGCGTGAAAGAAGCGTCACCTCGCCTTTGATTCGTCTGAACTGTTTACTGGCCGGGTTGACCAGGATGCGCTTCACAGCGTAGTAGCAACCGTCGAGGTTATTCTGAACCTGGAGTTGCAGGAGAGGGAAAGTGGAAGGGAAAAAGTGAGATCAACAGACAGTTTACTCGCCAGTGTAACATCATCCAAAAAAGCTTTAGGGCCTACCTTAATTACAGCACCTACCTTAATTACAGCACCAAACGCCCCCTTTCCAAGAAGCTGGAGTTCCTCAAACTCATTGAAGTAGCGGGAAAACTGCCTCTGCACCCCGGTGCTGAACGGAGCGTGGAGGATGTGGTTCTGCGGGGTGACTGATGATGGGAAGTCCACAACAGGATCTGAGATGACGGAAGAAGAAAAAACATGACAACGATTAGATAGTCGTGATGGAGAGAGCTTATGACATCATAACTATAGGGGTGGGATCAGCTGCATATCATTAACACACTATACAATGATTGTGCAGAAAATAGACACACCTGTAAAATGCAATGTAAAACATTCCATTAACAGTTATACTATTATTAAGTATTAATGTAAATATATGCTGCGAGGAAAGGAAATACCTTTATATTGATAGGAAAATAAGGAATTTAAAGATGCTTTTTGTGGCGCGAATGTTTTACTAAGATCTGACAAAAAGGTTCAAGTTGTCTCTGATTTGTTTGTAATTGTTTGACTCTACATTATATGTTGCTCTGGTAGAATATTTTGCTTTAATTGAGCTAAATTTACCTAAATGTTTCTTATATTTTATCCAACTCATGTACAAATAGTGTATGGGCGTGTATATCACCTTCTGGGCTGTCAACCCGGTGCTGTGGCAGGTTTTTGGGCGAAGGAGGCTTGAGGAAGGAGTGTTCTAAAAGCTGCTGAGTTGTCCAGCGATCAGCATCATTCAGGCACACACACCTGTGACAAAAACACATACAGTATTATAGACGCTTTAACTAAAATGTCTATTTTTACGAATCCACATTGTGCTTTGCTGTCAACATAAAGCAGTAGAGCCATATTAACAAGAAGGAAAAGGTCTAAACATTGTAAATGAAACATAATGTTATGAATGTAAAACAACTTAAATTTGAAAACATTATTTAAACAGCCAGCAAAGAGGAAGACGGACATCTATAAACATCATGGCCCAAAGGATGATTTAGCATATTAACAACAAATCCAGATGCTTCACAATACTGCCATACATTTTCCAAGGCCCACTCCTCAGTTCTGAATGTGTTCCACTTTTCCAGGCAGTCACTGTTTTCCCTTTGTGTGTGTACGGCATGAAAATCTACCCGAAGAGACACAAAACTTTGCTGGCAACTATTTCAGTAATCAGTTAACTTGCTGCATTCCTGGTCAAATATCTGACCTGAACCAAATTAAATAATTCGGGGCTTTGGACTAATTGTTGAACAAAACAATCTAAAATATCATAATGGCCATTTTCTCACAGATTGCTGTTGTTTCATAGATCAAACAAACTATTGCATAAAATAATCATTAGTTGAAGGTCTATTTCATTGAATGTAAGGTTTGCTTCTGTCAGTCGGTTGTCAGGAAAACAAACAAATCTTTCATTTAAAACAAATCTCTGGAAAATGGTCAGGACTATTCAAAAGCATTTAGTACACAGAGTACATGACTTATAGCAAATTGTCTTAAATACTATTATACTCCTTTAAGAAGCTGGTAATGTATCCATCAATACATACTTATGGAAGAAATCCTGGAAGTCAGCAGGCAGGCTGGCTGGCACTGTCACTGGATACTCCTGCACCTCCTTCCCCTGACTCAGACCCAGCAGCATCAGCCCCAAGTTCCACACGTCCCCTTTTTTGCCCGTTTTCGTTGGCATCGACGTATCCTCCGAGAATCGCACGTGGGCTTGCTCGAAAATGTCTTCTTTGCAGATATCGGCGAATCTCTTGGATAAGCTGTAATCGGTCAGTCGTACGTTTCCCTCGGAGTCCACCAGCACACTGGAGGCCCCCAGCTGTTTGTGGACCACGGAGTTGGAGTGAAGGTAGTCCAGGGCAGCCAGAAGCTGGGCCGTGTAGTGGCACAGTTTGTCCAGAGGGACCGGGGTTTGTGTGACAAGGCTTTGGGTCAAGTTGACGCCAGCCACATGCTCCACCAGCAGGTTAACCACGAGGCAGTCCTCCTTCTCAGTGGAGCTCAGCGCCATGTAGCGCACCAAGTTTGGATGATCCAGCCGCAGGAGGGAGTTGAACTCGTTTTCGGCCCCATGGATCTACACAGTAATTCAGAAGCATGGTTTAGTACTTCAAACCACCAATCAGAATCAGAATACCTTTATTAGTCCCACAGAGGGGACATTTACATTGTTACAGCAGAAAAGAGCCAAAGACAGTTTAATGTTACCTAAGAAGCTTGCATAAAAAAGTATTAAAGATTAAAAAAGTATAATAAAAAAAGTTCTGAGGATCTAGCAGCCAGGCATATATTGCACAGTTATTACCGGCATATATATATATATATATTGCACAAAGAAAGATTACTTAAGGACTATTTTCCAGGTTTTCCTGATCTTAAAAACAGTTGAATACATTATTGAACCACTAAATAATAATAATAATAATAAGCTTATTTATTATAATAATAATAATAATAATAATAATAATGGTTTATTTATTATAGCACCTTTCACAGAAATAAAATTTCACAAAGTGCTTCACAGTTAACAACAAAAGTTCAAATTAAGACCACGGAGACATGAATACAATAACCACATGAGGCAGACATTTTTAAGGTCAACCTTAAAAACATAACACAGACCACGTGGAGTCCAAAACTAAACTCTTAATGATAACATCTGCTTTTATTTTACTTGCCTGCTTTTTGCAGTTATCAATCCTTCCTTTCTCCAGACTGGTGAGAAACGTGCCCATCTTCTTGTTCCATTGAAGCGACCACTCGTAGATCACAGTAAAGTCTCCAGAGTTTTCCTCAAATCCATAATAAACGTTACGCCGGAGCCTCTCGCTCACACCTGTCACAATCAGAAACACACAATAGCACACACACAATAACACTCATGCCAACGGTTAACAGGTGGATTAAGCAACTTTGGACTGAAGTAGCTGCATCCTCTCAGACAAATCTCACCTAAGCTTTTCCCTCTGTGGACAACAAGATCTCCAAAGGCGCTGCTGGAGAAGTGAAGAAGCTCTTGGGAGCGAGGGATGTCGTCATTAACTGTGTCACGTCTGGGTAAACGGATACACAAGTCAGCCTTATTTCAATGTTTCTTTAAAACGAGAAGCATCAGCTGGATTGCTGTGTACCTGTGGCGTGTACCGGAGGTAGTCCGGCGGCGGTTATTGGTGGCTCTCTTGCCTTCCATCAGTTCAGGAGGAAATCCGCTGGGGCTGGGTGGGCTCTTCCCTAACAGGGGGGAGTGAGAAGGGACTGGCTGATCCAGACTCTCAAGACGCTCCTGTGAATATTAACGCCATTAACAAAAAGCCAATCACAACACCAGTTTTGCTTAATTTATGTTTCTGCAGGGGATATGAGATAAGTTTTTCTATAAACACCTGTTTGGCAATCTCCTTTCTTCTCTTTTCTTCTCGTTTCTCATCCTCTCTTTTTTGGATAACAGCCATGATCTCTTTTTCCTAAAAGAACAAGAAAAATCTCAGTCAACATCCTGTTCGACTGAAACTTCCGTCGGTTGTCTTGGTTTTTTCATACAGGGTGCATAGTTTGTAGGGCTGCAACGATTAGTAGAATGACGGAACCACAACTATCTGGATAATTCATAAACCCTTAAAGTACATTTTCATGCAAAAATCCATCTTCAAACCTATGCCAAAGTTAGAGGTCTTTAAGCAAAGGAGATCCAATAGGGTGTCAAGCAGAAGTATTTTGTACTGCATTTTCATATGTAGTCAGATCAGATACACTCTTACATCATGAATTTCTGCTTCTTATTCATGGATTAGCTCTACTTTAGTTTCACTGTATAGCTCCCACAAGATAAAGTTTGTGATCTTTTGTGAGTGGGCCAACCAAATCACTTTAATTTTAAGTGCAAGACGATGTTATATTATAACACAAGGCACAGCATGAAGGGTTTTATCTATACTCCTAACCATTTCCTCCTCCTGTTTGCGCCGTTGGTCCATCTTCTGCTGCTTCTCCTGATCTCGTATCTCCTGCTGTCTCTGCAGGTTCTTCAGCATCTCCTCATGGAAGGAGCTTGACGGAGGCTTGTTGTGCTCGCTCAGAAAGCCCTGGATGTAGTCTGCCAGTTCGTAAATCATCACCTGGTGGACAGGTAGGTAGGGGTAAAGGTGGTTGTTGTATATACTTGTATCTAGGATTGCAAAATTCCGGGAATTTTCAAAGATGGAAACTTTCCATGGGAATAAACTGGGAATTTTCAAAATTGAAGGTTGGCTCTTCATAGGGAACTTAAATATAGTTGGGGAAAGTATATTTAGCATAAATCTTGGACAAAACAAACAGATGCCATTCAAAGTAAACTTGAATATCCATGCAATAGCACACGCTTACTGCATGCTATTGAGACCACTGCTGGTTGGCATCGGGCAAACCTAAGCTCTCGAGCTGACACAGAGGCCTCCTCCACAAAGGCGGACATGACCACTGAAGAGGAAGACTTCAGATTGGGATGGTTGAATGAGGCCCAGGAAGAGCCCATTGCTGAAGGGTTAGCAAAAATGCAGAGGGTTGCTGAAGGAAAATGGCATGTTACATAGGGAGCTTTTTGAGGGAGAAGGGCTCTTCATTTAACATTTTTAATGGGACTTTGTGGGATTTTGATGGGGGTGGCATTTTGGGGTGGGGGGATGAGTAATTTTATACCAATTCCTACGTTCATTCTTCATGAAAACAATAATTGTTCAATAAAAAAAAAAAATGCTGTTCTACTTACAAAATTAAAAAAAAAAAATAAAAATCTGTTGAAAGTCATGTTTTGTTTAATTTTGCATCGAATATTTCCAAAAATGTACCAGAAATTCCCGCCCTTGCAACCCTACTTTGAATCCGGTCAGTGTGTGTGTGTGTGTGTGTGTGTGTTGTGGTGTGTGTTTGTGTTGTGTGTGTGTGTGTGTGTGGTGTGTGTGTGGTGTGTGTGTGTGTGTGGTGTGTGTGTGGTTGTGTGTGCCATCCTTACCTCCCCACATCGCGATGGGGCGCACAGCTTGTGAGTTCGCCTCTGGCAATTCAGGAGGTTCTCGTTTGACCAGACGCTTTGCATTAGGCAGCTACAGTTCTGGAGGGCCTGTTGTGCCACCAGACATCAGTTAGTAAGAACGAACACTGAGAAGGACATGAACAAGTCCACACTGAGCTTTGTTCTGATTGAGACATTTCGCTGGAAGTTAAAAAGTCACAGTTTTTAATATGTAATTAACAACATATCCTTTAACTAATTACGAACATTATGAAGGTTATTTCTTAAAGACTAATGATTTAGAAGAACATAGAGCTTTATGTCTCCAGCATGTGACCACAATAATAAGTTTCGCAATTGCAAATGATACATGCCTGAGGACAGGAAACATTAAAACAGCATTGTGAGACTTGTTTGTCCAGTTTGTGTGTTGAATACCATAGGTTGATACCCTGCAGTGGCAATGGCAAAATGACGCAAAGGGAGACATGGCAAATTCAGGGTCGTACTCACGCATCGGGTTATGGGTGGGCATTTGAACCTGCAAGTCCACAGTTCACGTAGCAGTCTGTCCATTATTCAGCCGTTTGGGGGGCCGCAGGCAGAGATGCAGCCTGAGGGGGGGTGGCCTTCTAACCTGAGGAAATACAGTGAAGGAAATCCT
>NW_011350552.1:87191-89705 GCF_000735185.1 Notothenia coriiceps
GTGAGTACTTCTACTTTTACTTAAGTAGAGGGCGTGAGTACTTCTACTTTTACTTAAGTAGAGGGTGTGAGTACTTCTACTTTTACTTAAGTTGAGGTTGTGAGTACTTCTACTTTTACTTAAGTAGAGGGTGTAAGTACTTCTACTTTTACTTAAGTAGAGGGCGTGAGTACTTCTACTTTTACTTAAGTTGAGGGTGTGAGTACTTCTACTTTTACTTAAGTTGAGGGTGTGAGTACTTCTACTTTTACTTAAGTTGAGGGTGTGAGTACTTCTACTTTTACTTAAGTAGAGGGTGTGAGTACTTCTACTTTTACTTAAGTAGAGGGTGTGAGTACTTCTACTTTTACTTAAGTTGAGGTTGTGAGTACTTCTACTTTTACTTAAGTAGAGGGTGTGAGTACTTCTACTTTTACTTAAGTAGAGGGTGTGAGTACTCCTACTTTTACTTAAGTAGAGGGTGTGAGTACTTCTCCCACCTCTGCACATAATTATTGACCTTGCATCAGCTACCATGGAAAGGTGATTCATTTATGTGGAACTATCTACCAAAAATAACCATAAAAACAGAGGTAATAGACCTTCAGCTTTACTATTACACATTGTGCAATAATATTGAACTTTGCTATATTCTAATTCCGGGAAAATGCATCAAACTACATTGAGTTTTTTGGCAAGACAAGCGACACTCGACACTGGAGGAAAAGCGTGTGAAAACAGTTTTATCGGTTGTGCAATATTCTGTTGCATTATCCTGACAGACTTGTTCTGGATGTTTTAGGGAAGTTACACCCCCCATCACTTTTAGCCTGACGTGGTATAAATAGTTTTCCTGAACAAACTCTTCAGGACACATTTTTACATGACAGATTTGGCACATTTCTTGGAGGAACTAACGTGACAGACTTCACTGACTGCACATCAACAGGGGAAAAGGCTGCTGTAATCTAAACAGAATTGAAGGTAAGAAAAATACCCAAGAACAATTATTAATGTAATTAAATCACACTGTAATTAGGTGAGAAATGTTGTAATGCTCTTGCTGTTTTGATGTGTTGGGACAACAGAAACACATCTCTGATTAAAAATAAATTAATGTGCAAGTAGTTTTTTTGGTTGGCGACCAAAAATAATAACGGTGAATTATAACGACCCAGGAAAGCTTTCGTGAAATATCAATGATTTTTAAGGTTTGTTAGATGTTTGTTTGAACTATTATGGCAACCATTGTATCCCCTTTCTTGACAGTTAGCAAGCTAGACAATATATGTATTATGACCACATTACGATGAAATCAGGTTTTGAGTTGAATCAGGGTAAACTTTTTATAAGAGAATGCATTTCTCTTAGTTTTTGCTTATATTTGAGTGCAGAAAACACATCAAATAGCATAATATCTTATCACAATGTACAGAAATTGGGTATAGAAATTGTCGGGGAATTTTTAAATGCAGTTCTGATGTAGGTTTTAACCAATAATCTTTTATAATAATTGCATACAGGACCCAATAAAGGTGTTCCATCAAATGGGAAAGTGCTTGTTTTGCACCAAACATTTATTTAATTATATATCAGATAAGTCCTTTTTCTGTGTTGAAAAAATACAAAAAAAGGTGATTTTTTTTGACAATCTTGCGACTAGCCAATGGAAAACATTTTGAAACAAGACTGAGCTGTGGTTTTGTTTTTATCTATTTATAATAAATCCATGGTTTTCACACAGCCTTAGAAATACACCTAGGTTATGATACATATACTGTGCAAAAAAGGGCGTGGCTCTAAAGAAAAAACACACCTTTCAAAACATTACGCATGTCTGCCATGTCTGCAATCAGTTCAAAGAAGCACATGTCTTCATTTTACCGTCAAACATATCATGCATTTCTTATTGAACAATTTGAGTCTGTAGCTACTGCCGTTAACCAAAGTTACGCAACAACTCCGCTCGTAGATTTACAGTGGCCGACAGATGCAAAAACATTTCCATTGGAAGACCTTTTCACTAAAAGTGCTGCAAAGACAAAAAGCTGTAAATAGAATAAGCTGCAAGAAGATAAGCTACGTTAGCTAGCTAGCTTACAGCAGATCTGCTATAATATCGGAAGGAATCATGTGACCACATTGTTAAAATAAGCGGATAAAACTTACATTTTAGGTGAGTTTCGAACAACAGAGACAGTTGTTCAGCTTAATAATCCTGAACGTCACCAAGCGCTCCGGTCCCAGCTGTGTGCGTCACTCTTTAGTGTCCCCTGGTCTCCCTAGTGTCCCCTGGTCTCCCAGCTGTGTGCGTCACTTTTTAGTGTCCCATGGTCTCCCAGCTGTGTGTGTCACTCTTTAGTGTCCCCTGGTCTCCCAGCTGTGTGGGTCACTCTTTAGCATCCCATGGTCTCCCAGCTGTGTGTGTCACTCTTTAGTTTCCCCTGGTCTCCCAGCTGTGTGCGTCACTCTTTAGTGTCCCCTGGTCTCCCAGCTGTGTGCGTCACTCTTTAGTGTGCGACTGCCAAGGCACAC
>NW_011350552.1:89775-122843 GCF_000735185.1 Notothenia coriiceps
CAACAGGCTCACAAATGTGAGAGTGGAAAAACTGGTTGGCATTCGGGCAAACCTAAGGCTCTCTGAGCCTGGCACAGAGCCATCCTCAACAAGGCTGGACAGTGACACTGAAGAGGAAGACTCAGAGTTGGATGTTGATGAGGCCCAGGAAGAGCCCATTGACTGAAAGGGTTTAGCAAAAATGCAGAGGGTTGCTTGAAGGAAAATGTGCATGTTTAATGGGACTTTTTGGAGGGAGAAGGGCTCTTTTCATTTAACATTTTGAATGGGACTTTGTGGGGATTTTTGGATGGGGGTGCATTTTGGGGTTGGGGGGGATGAGTAATATTTAACTCAACATTCCTGTTTTCATTCTTCAATGAAACAAATAATTGTTCAATAAAATAATAAAAAAATTGTTCTGTTCTACTTACAAAAAATTAAAATAAAAAAAATAAAAAATCTGTTGAAATGTCATGTTTTTTGTTTAATTTTGCATCGAATATTTCCAAAAATTTACCAGAAAATTCTCCGCCCCTTTGCAACCCTACTTGTATTCACGGGTCAGTGTGTGTGTGTGTGTGTGTGTGTGTGTGTGTGGTGTGTGTGTGTGTGTGTGTCCATCCTTACCTCCCCACATCGCGATGCCGCCAGCTTTGTGAGTTCACTCTGCAGATTCAGGAGGTTTTCGTTTGACAGACCTTTGGCATTATGCAGCTCCAGTTCTGGAGGCCTGTTGGTGCCACCAGACATCAGTTAGTAAGAGCGAAACACTGAGAAGACATGAACAAGTCCACACTGGAGCTTTGTTCTGATGAGACAGTTGTCCTGGAAAGTTAAAAGGTCACAGTTTTTAAATATGTAATTAACAACATATCCATTAACTATTACTAACCATTATGAGGTTATTTCTTAAAGACTATGATTTAGAAGAACATAATGCTTTATGTCTCAGCATGTGGACACACAATAAATAAGTTTCGCATTGCAAATGATACATGACCTGAGGACAGAATCATTAAAACAGCATTGTGAGACTTGTCTCAGTTTGTGTGTTGATACCATGGTTGATACCTTGCAGTGCAGCGGCAAAAATGACCAAAGTGGAGACATGGCAAATGTCAGGGGTCAGTACTCACGCATCTGGGTATGTGGGTGGGCATTGAACCTGCAAGTCCACAGTCACGTAGCATTCCTGTCCATTATTCAGCCCGTTTGGCCGCAGGCAGAGATGCACCTGAGGGGGCCTTTTAACCTGAGAATACAGTGAAGGAATCCTTGTTAATGGGGTGACCATGTTTGATCGCTTCAAGTAAAAGTAGTTCCGTTTCAACTTTTGCCAATCATCTGCTTTAAAAGGCAATGCATTCTGCTAACTACCGTCTGTAGCTACCTTCCATGGGTCCTTGCTCCGCAGATCCTGGAAATCATCTCCAAAGATAGACGCGAGAGCTTCTAGCTCATTTTCCTGCTGGACCGTGTGGTCGTCAGTCCAGTCTGCTGGAGTGTGCTGCTGACTGCTCATTCTTCTTCCTCACTACATGGCACTGCTCGGTCACACTCACACACAGACAGAAGGAGGAAGAGGCTCTTCCGCTGCACTCACCGCCGCCCTGTGCAGCTCCGGCACATTGTTCAGTCCAAACTTTGGCGGATAAGCACCTCAATTTTATTCAGTAAAATCGCTAACTAATCACGAGATAGGCGACCACAACAACGCTGCCAACTGGCGCATGGCTGTTGCAGGCTGTGTCGCAGAAGGTGCAACGTCATCACTTTGCTCCCTCGAAAAAGATGGCCTCGAGAGGGCGGTAATCATCCTTAACTGATGCTTGGAACTGAATTTTTGTTTTTCAAAATTAACATGTTCATGTCCTGTTTTTAGGTGTATTTCCCACTATTAGTCCACTGTGCTACTGTACAATCTTGCTGTTGCATAGCCTGCCCCCTCCTCACCTAGTTTACTTTCCGCCTCGTTCACTTTTACGTTTACTAGTTATTTCCTATAAAAAAATGCTAAGAAAACCCTTCTGATGGGCCTGCAGAGCTGGCCAGACTTGACGTTGAGATATTTAAGTAAAGTAAAAGTGCCTCAAATACATAATTCAGCACAAAATGTAATTGTACTAAATGTACTTTGTAAATGTACCACAAATAACAACTTTAAAGATAAGATATACAGGAGGACAGCAGAGTGGGTAGGTCAAAGGTCAAGTGTGATAGGCTATTGACTTTTACCTATGGCTATCAAAGTTGAAAGCTAAACTGTCAATGTGATATTTAACAATGTTGGAAGATACCGAAAACGTATCTGCAGCTATAGGCTCCAAAAAGGGATTTATACGATTTTTGTTTTAAATCAAACCCCTTAATGTCATTACAGGTGGCACTGCAGGGATTAAGAATACTTCCAAGTTTGGGGACTCAGGAGAAATATTTCCAAGTTGATGCAGCAGAGACTGAATATCCTATACTGTCAAAAAACACAGTGCACTCTTCACAGTGCAACACCTTTTTAAAACCCAAGCCTCTGGTTTGTAATGCTGGTTTTCTGTTATGAAGCTTTCAAGCTTTGTGCGGCAGTTTCCATTAGATATTGCATTCAACATTTAAAAATACCCTTAATATATTACTCAAAATGTACGAGTACTCATTGTCCCTCTCTTTTTCTTGGTATAAAACCCTCATAGTAAATCAAATCTCCTTTTGTCATGTTTTAAAATAAAAATGAGTCCAATCAATGAAAGTCCCTTCCTTCTTTACATAAAAAAACCATGAGATGCTTTATCCAGCTTCTATCTATGGAGATAGAGAGGAGACAGAGCTATAGGCTATGGTCTTTTGAATACCTCCAGCTGTGATATATCCTCAAGTGTTATACACTTGCCTTAACATCTTGTTATCATTGAAAACACATTAGGGGGATTCCCTGACCATTTATGTCATTTTATTGGGAATTAACAAATATTCTGTCAAATGTTTGTATCATTCCTGCATAGATGAGAATATTACCTCATAAGGTACACTGTACATCAAGGGAAATATAGGGGAAAGTGGGTGGCACAAATATGGACCTCCTCTTTCCAGACGCCTGGCTAGGAAACCTCAGTGGCTGCACATTAATGACTCTGTTGCTCACCCTAACCCTAAAAGGAGACAGCTGGCCCAATCAGCTCCGAGCACTGACAGCGACAGGCCACTCAGACGGTGAGATCCCACACAGAGCCTGGCTGGCGTTAAGATCAGCTGTTCCACAAGACGAGGAAGCTCAGTGAGCACACATACCAGCAGCATGGTTCACAGACATGTAATGTTTTCATCTCCTTAACAAGGCACCAGTGATGCTGTCCTGACTGGGTCATCATAGTGTGCCTTCTGAGTATAATAATCCCTCTCTAGAGTTGTGCAGAGTGACACATTATGCATCAAAGTAACACAAAACACAATTTTTAAAACTCTGATTGCAAGTCACTTACAGTATGCTACATTTCACTTGTGATTACAAACCTATAAAGAAATAATACTGCAACACAAAAATGAATTGCTTCAAGGCAAAACATTGCATTTATAAGCTCATGAAATACACTTCTTATCCTAGAAATAATTTACTCTTTATGTTCCTTTGAGAAAACAAATGCATTCATCATTCATTAACCCCTCGTATCCAATAATACAATTAATATACCAATTAATCAAACTTTTATACTATACTTAATAAACATTTGATTAAGAAACTGGGTCAGTCAATGACATCACTGCACAGAAGTCCCATCCATGTATGTAAAACATACTTTCCTGTGGCTTGTTGATTTTTGCCAGCAGCTCTTATTTGGACTTATGTGAACCCCAGGCCCCGCCCCTGGTCCCTCGACCCAGTCTAGGTCTTATTTAAGGGGCTCTTCTCACCCTCAGCCTTTGTCCCAGTGGAAGCATCCGTCTACCAGTGCACCTTGGTGAGTACATTTTACAACTTATCCTCTGATTCTCTGTCCTTTGATAGATTACTTCCTTATGGTTGTGCTTTGAGCTGATCATCCCTAAATGAATGAATTGATGATGTAACTTCAGCTCAATAAAGGTTTTCCTCACGTTGTAACTGACGTGTAAAACTGGAGTAACTGGTTATTCAAGGCTGACTTCTTCGGGTTGTTGAAATTAATATAATTACGTATAGTGGTTTTCCACAGCTCTGGAACGTTTCTGTGTTGCCAGAGCTACAATTATAACTTGGATTTGTACACAAAACCTGAGGGGAAGCTGGCCAAATCTAGCTATGCTCCAATGAATGAAATTAATAGGCAGCTGGGGCATGGAGCCATGTAGTAAAACAAAAGTCTCACGGTGTGCAGACAGATGGGTGCTGGCCCGACTCTAAAACCTGAAATAGCAGGCGATCCATGTGTCACTTGTTTCACCCTGTTAACCACAGTGTCGCTGCTTCTGAGCTTAAAATAGCTCCAGGTTTCTCTGTTATGCCCCTTTTTGGTGCTACCTCAGCAGCTCTGAGATTCCCCAGGAACAATCACGGCTGTGTTGATATGGTATCAGTGTTTGAATGACAAGGTTGAGACCAAAATAGCATCCAAAGGCATGTCTAATTAGCTTTCTATATATAGCTCCCATTGAGGTGGGTTGTATTGAAGTGATAATAACTGTTGAATAGTTATGAGAGCATTGGCAGGTCTTCAAAGGCGTCCTGGATCACAGCTAATACATATATTAATACAATTAGTCTGTGGTGCAGACACTTCATCACATCATCAGCCAAAAGTGATAAAGTGTTTGTGGTTGTTCAATTATAACAGGCATTGGTGCTATGTGTTCTATGATGGGCAGTTTAGACAGCTGTCGCTTACAACCATCCTAAACCCTCCTGTGCTGTTTATCTATGATGAGCAGTTTAGACAGTTGTTCCTAACACCCATCCTAAACCTCCTTGTGCTATGATTTCTAAGATGACCAGTTTAGACAGCTGTTCCGACACCCACGCTAAGCCTCCTTGTGTTTCTACTCTACCATTCGTATTTTAGACCACCCCAATAAAGCCTAATCATGTGTGACGACGAAGAGACTACCGCCCTTGTGTGCGACAACGGCTCTGGCTTGGTCAAGGCTGGATTTGCCGGAGATGACGCCCCCCGTGCTGTCTTCCCTTCCATCGTTGGAAGGCCCCGCCACCAGGTAAGCTAGAAGAAAACTCTGTAGAATCACTAAAGTTTGAGTTAGAGTACCATCGTCTTACGTTCCTCTCTTGCTTCTTTCCTCAGGGTGTGATGGTTGGTATGGGTCAGAAGGACAGCTACGTAGGTGATGAAGCCCAGAGCAAGAGGGGTATCCTGACCCTCAAGTACCCCATCGAGCATGGCATCATTACCAACTGGGATGATATGGAGAAGGTGTGTGATGACAGTGAGACTCATTTACAACAGGCAGCTGAACCTCCTCTCGCCGTCATAAAAGCTGCTTATTTATAGAGGACCTTGTTGTTGTTGTTGTTGTTGTTGTTTATTCAGTCGAGAGTTGTATCAGTGCTGACATCAGCTGTTTTCCTCCTTCAGATCTGGCACCACACCTTCTACAATGAGCTGCGTGTGGCACCTGAGGAGCACCCCACCCTGCTCACTGAGGCCCCCCTGAACCCCAAAGCCAACAGAGAGAAGATGACCCAGGTACTTCACAGTCAATACTCTGCGTTATATTACCACTTGTTGGTTCTCAGATTTAGACTAACCTTTCATATTCTGCTTGCCTTTTCCTCCAGATCATGTTTGAGACCTTCAACGTTCCCGCCATGTATGTGGCCATCCAGGCTGTCCTGTCCCTGTACGCCTCTGGTCGTACCACCGGTCAGTACATTGCTTTTTTTCATATGTAACTAAATTACTCAGTTATGCACTGAGATCAAATAAAAGGAAATTGTGCTGCAGGGGAGAAACTGTTGAACATTTACACTCTGAGGGTGTCTATCATCCGGATAGATTCCTGTCCCATTGTAGGGGAAGTGTTAATCCCTCTCCAGCAGGGTGTGTGCCATCTCATGTCAGCAGCATTGTAGTTTATGATGTGAGAAATGCTTCAGGGGGCAGACCCTCACAGGCATGCATAGCTGACTAACCATGGTCCTTCTCTTCCTGCTAAAGGTATTGTGCTGGACTCTGGTGATGGTGTGACCCACAACGTCCCCATCTATGAGGGTTATGCTCTGCCACACGCCATCATGCGTCTGGATCTGGCTGGTCGCGACCTGACTGACTACCTGATGAAGATCCTGACTGAGCGTGGCTACTCTTTTGTCACAACTGGTAGGTCTATATCATTATGGTTTAGTTGTTTGAAGAGAGGTGTATAAGTGTTGTTTCCTAATACATGAACTTTCTGCTTCTTAGCTGAGCGTGAGATCGTGCGTGACATCAAGGAGAAGCTGTGCTACGTGGCTCTTGACTTTGAGAATGAGATGGCCACCGCTGCGGATTACTCACCAATGAAAGAAGGCTGGAAGAGGGTCTCTGGGCAACGGAAACGCTCATTACCAATGGTAATGACCTGACCGTCGGGAAGCTCATAGCTCTTCTCCAGGGAGGAGGAGGAGGCAGCGGTGGCCATCTCATTCTCAAAGTCAAGAGCCACGTAGCACAGCTTCTCCTTGATGTCACGCACGATCTCACGCTCAGCTAAGAAGCAGAAAGTTCNTCGTGGTGTGTGTGTGTGGTGTGTGTGTGTGTGTGGTGTGTGTGTGTGTGTGTGGTGGTGTGTGTGTGTGTGTGTGTGTGGTGTGTTGTGTGTGGTGTGTGGTGGTGTGTGTGTTGTGTTGTGTGTTGTGTGTGTGTGTGGTTGTGTGTGTGTGTGTGTGTGTTGTGTGAAAATTTTTACCTGTTGTAACTTGTCTTGTCCACCTTTGCCACGACTATACACGTCTTTGTTAGTTGGGGATGTCGTGGAGGGTGGGTTTTTTGGCTGTCCTTACGCACACACACACACACACACACACAACACACACACTACAACACACACACACACACACACACACACACACACACTGAACCTCCCCTTATAACTAGTTTGTCCGGGGCGTCGACTGTCGTGGAAAACGGAAATTACTTCAAACAGAAATTAAAGTAGATTTCTCCCCCGACCGACTGACCGCAATCCATCTCGCCCTCCCTCCCCCCCGAGAAAGAGTCCAAGGGTGTCTCGGTGGAGCATTTTCACTGTGCGACAACTACTTATGCCCGCAGTCGCCCGAGTGGCCCGGGACCCACCCGAGAGTGTAGACGCGACCTACTCCCTAGGAGTGTCACCGGCGAGGTAATACCACAATTATTTCCTTTATCTGTTGTGTAGGAGTCACGATGGATTATGGAGACATAGTACTCCTCAGTCACTCAAATCTGCCGACGGTCACTTTCATTCGGTGGTCACTCTCCCTGACCCGTTTGCTTAGTCGTAGTCCTCTCATGGTGTTTCATACCCACAGATGTCGTTCTTACGTTGATGGTTAATAAAGTAATAACTAATATCTTTTTATTACTTATGTTTACCGAAACTAGTTATCGTATCTGTAAATCTAAAACTAATAGGTAAAAAAAATATATATAACTATGTAACTGGTAAACAAATTGACATTGGAAAAAAGTTCAATGGGGACCATAGCTTTGAGACCATAGTATATCGGTTGTCATAGTTTGCATGTCATATATCAGGGATAGAAACAAAGTTGGTACGATCTTCACACCGTTATACCTCCAGTCTGGTGATGTAATCATGTGTCTACTTTTAGATTTTGACAACCTGATAATGATACTTAACCGCACTGTAAAACATTTGTGTAGATACAAAGGGTTACCCACTTTACATTATGTAAACTGCTAGAACACGGTAATAATCCAGTTGTAAATTTAGACGGGTCATGAAAGGATATGACATATTTTTTTTCTGGACGTTCAACTTACTGATCGATTAAAATCGTGCGATTGTACGATTTGATTCTACACCTTTACCATTTGTGTGGACGATATGCAGTCGCTACAATCGTAGCAGCTAATCGTCGTACAAAAGTACATTCGCAATCCGTAATTCTATTTTCGTACGACAAATACTTGAATGTCTAGAAATCGTCCGAGAAATTCGGTACTCGAGAAAAAAAAGGTAATACAATAACACCCGTGTTAAACACGTGTGTTTTACCGTGCAACACCGGTGTGCTAAGACCAATCTTTTATTTTTCTATGTTCGGAAATTGTTTTCAGCATAATAAATTATTTCCTCAAGATCGTAAATTGTCTTAGGTTAGTATAAAGATCGACCCCTTTCCGTCTCCAGGACGTGATCCATCTATCATGGTCCTAGACCTGGGACAATGTGTCTTTTCCGTTACAGAAATATGTCTAACTCTATGTCCTTCCTTCCCGTTAGGTTGTAATGTCAGGATTTAACTCACCCCCCCGTCTGTCCCTTCCCCTTCACGTCGTCAATTAATGTTCCGGGAATTTGCTCAGGTATACCTATTACCGGACTGTTATCCCAGTCCCCGGCTGTGGGAAGACAGACCTGGTAAAACATCGGCTCCCCGGATGTATGTATACTTATTGACATCTTTATTTAAGGGTAGTATTAATAATTTTACAGCGCATTTTTCGTAAATTAACCTAATATAATGTTTTTTTTTTAATTTAATACCTGTGTGTGTGTGTGTGACTTGGAGGGGAATATTGATCAAACAGGCCCCGCAGCTGACAGCACCTTTTGCCTTTAATGAAGTTTGTCTTTAATTTCATCTAAAGAGGGGGCTGGCTGACTGGCGTTAGGTAGAGCGGGAGGGAGGGGGGGCTCTTTCTCAGGTTCCCACAGAGCCACCTCGTAAAAGTGACACGCTGTTGATGAATACGGGCGTCAGCGGGCTCACCGGGCCCTGGGTGGGCTCTCACATCTGCGCTGGATGAGGGATCCTCACAGTGGCCGCTCCATTATGGTGTTAATAAAGGAAATAGACAACACATCCTCAGTGCTACCTAATACCTCTGTATCATGAGGAGTCAGTGAGTTTAGACGGCTGCCAGTGAAAGTAAGCCACCAGTGAGAGGGACTGGGCAAACGAATCAGCATCAGGAGAGTACCACAAAGTATGGGTGTCTACAGCAAGAATGCAACTACCAATTATTTCATTATTGATTATAGAAAAATAATGAATACAAATGGCTTTGATCAATAGCATAGACATTTAGATTTTGATTATCCATTTTTTTTATATATATTGATACATTGACCATTTGTTTAACTGTAACCTTTTTTCAAGTTACCCCTGGTATCGAAACTCTGGTATCATATAGCCAACAGTATCAAACGTACAGTATATAGTCCCTATCTTTGTTTCAACCATGCTAGAAGTGTGGCAATATGGAGGTCAGACCACTACATTAGTACACAGATGAAAATCTAAAACTGTTGGACTATTACTATGAATTGGCGTGACATTTTGTAAACACATCTATGTTTCCCAATGGGTGAAATGTAATACATTTGACGATCTTGTGCCATTATTAGGTCAACATTTAAATCTGCCCAGTACTTTCCTATACTGTATAAAAAAAAGACCTGCAAGTTGAATGACTAGCTAATTTTAGCACGCTAACATGCTAAACTAAGATGTGGAAATGGTAAACACACCTGCTATACGTCAGCATGTTAGCATCGTCATTAGCAGCATGTTTTCATGTAAGCGTTAGCATTAAGCTAAAAGCACTGCTGTTTATGAACTTACAGATCTTATAGCAGGGCTCTTTAGCCATGCTCTTTTTTTTCCATTATGTTATTGTGGCACAATTTGTGCCACACAAAATTGGCCACTTGTGGCCACACATTCTGGTTAGAAAATAACAAATATACAAGCTTTAACCAAAGTCGTATTATTTAATAAAGAGTTCTAGCATTTAACAGAATCAATCATATTTCTAGCTGGAAAGGCCAGAGGTCCTGCACTAGTAGATAGTACCAGGATCTGACCCCGTTACACAGAAAAGCAATGTCATTTATACAGATGAGACACAGGAAGGAAGGCAATCCACATTACAGTCCTAAGTTGGGTGGGGGGGCAGACAGAAGGGGAAGTGCAGCATGTTAATTACAAGCCCTAAACATCCATATGATAATTGCCTCAGGGCGACACCCTTCTGTCTGACAACATTTTGTAGCCAGGAGACCTACATACATATTGAATAACTGTAAATAAATTCCCATCATAATTATTAAAATTCCTAAAAAGTTAATCATGTTCAATTGGATTATATACAAATATTTAAAATAATATTAAATTATGGTGCAGCATTACCAGTCCAACATATCTTTAAGCTTGGTGTAATTGTGTGTACAGTGTGGTACGAAGTTAATTCATTTAGATGTAATTCTAATCTGACATTCTTGTAAAAAATGTGGATTTGGCCAATCCATAGTGAGTTACGATGCCTTTCCTCCCAACATGCAGTTCTAATTTGCCTGCTTGATGTTTGGGTTCACTGAGGTTTTCTGGTTCTGTCCTCAGTTCCGTCTCATTAAGCTTCCTTCTCCCACATCATGCTCAATTTCATTTGGCCCAACGGCCTCTTCCACAGCCACCAGGCAGTTATGGTTTCATAGACGCTAGCTCGTAAGTTATTCTACTGCGTTTCTGACGATGGCACAAAGCGGCTTAGTGCCTCTGCTGGATCAGCCAACAACACAGAGTTTACTTCTGTAATCGTTTTACTGGGGAAACAAAGGAATGCAGAGTTGCCTGTCCAAATATTTCCCTGATTCTCACGGCTGCTCATGGTTTTGTAATGGGTCTTTTTTTATAGCTGTCAGTGAGGAATGCCGGCTGTGGGTGCTGCAGTAAACCCTCTCACGGCAATGGCATCATAGCATGGGTTTCAGAAGTGTGTGTGCAAGTTTAATTGTTCCGCGCTCGCAAATTAACAAAGGCCTGATTTTGTTTATGTTTGGTAGGTGTACTCGCGTGTGTGAGTGTGGTTGCATCTGTTTTGAGTGAAGCCCTTGTGTATCTGCCTCTTGCGTGTGCTTGAGAGGGTAGAAGGGAAAAGGCGCTGTTGCTTGATTTGTGAACGCTCTGACATGATGACCCAGGGTCATGTCGGAGAAGAGACTGTGTTCATGATGCCAAAGCAGACCTGGCTACAACAAAGCTACCTAGGAAGAAAGGTCTGTTTGGTCCATCTAAACATCCCAGAGACTCTGATTTCTTCTGTAGCGTACAAGATGATCTACTGCGGTTTTTTGAGCATCCAAGCAAAATGGCGCATCACTGGGAAATGGGAAGCAGAAGCCACATTTTTCATCGTCTGGGCAGCATATTGTACCATTTCCCTCCGCATGAACGTTTCTTAGATTAGCATTGCAAAAAGCCACCTAGCATCTGGAGGTCAGAGCCTATCTGGGTGTCAATGGGACCGGGAGCATCCCTTGAATCATAGCCGCCTTTTATCGACCCCTTTTGACAGGCATGGCAAGAACATTTATTTTATGTTTGGGTTGGGGAGGGAATCTGAAGCAGCCGGCTGCTTTTCATGCCTTGTGTGTACTGATGGGAGCTTTGTGAAGAGTTCAGATTTGGTTACAATTGAATTAGGCTGAGGAGCAGAAAATGTGTTTATTCACACAGATCTGATGTTTTTGTGAGCTCGTATCATATTGACATCTTTGATAGACTGCCAGCAAGTTTGTTCTAGGAGCTGTGACTGTGTGTATGTGTGTGTGAAGAGCAGCAGTCTGTTCTTGGCTGTCTCCCTATCCTCTGGCAGTGTTCCCCTGCAGGCTGTGGAGGTCAATGTGATAATGGAGCCGCCGCTACTGCCTCTCCCCAGTGGCCCAGCAGGGTGGAGACTCTCCTCCAGCTCTGTTTCTCGCCTCTCTGTCTGACTCCACATCCATCTTTTTCTATGCGCTGTGCCTGAAATTGACCCTTCTTACCCTCCATTTGTCTGTGTTTGTTGGACTTAAACCCCTCAGTTTCCTCTTTAAAGCTTTTAATGTAACATAATTCCTGGCACATTTATGTCTGAGATTATTCTGTAAGTGTATGTGTATGATAAAGATGACACCATTTGTGCCTCTGTTCTGTTTTCCTAATGCAGTTTCCAGGACACAGTGAGCTACTTTGGGGTGAAGCCAAAGTCCGGAGAGAAAGACGTGGCCCCGAATTTAGTTTTTATGCTTTGGTACGAGTTTTGCAACGACTTCAAGAACGCCTGGACACGACAAAACAAGAACATCTCCAAGGAGAAGTGAGTTGGAAATGTTTTGTTTCAAGTCACATGATTACATGTACTTACATTCCTCAGAGTTGTCACAGATTCTTCACACTTTAAACATTAAGCCTGTGTTACAAATGTGCATGATGGGAAATGTAAGATCTGGTGGAAAGAGACAGAAAAAATGTTTACCCTCTAACTGAACTTTTCTTTGGTCCTGTCACATTTTACTCACTGTTGCAAGTCCAGTTTGGAAATCATTGCTAGAAATAGGGTGACCTTAAAAATGGCTTTTGTGCAGCACTAAAGAAATGACAGCATTTTTTTGAACACAGTTTAAACTTTGTGGAATTGCTTTGATAATTTAATAATCTATAAATGTTTTTTAAAATGTTATCTATATATACAATATTTTTTCTAGTGGCCACAAGTGTTAGCAATAGTTGAGAAAAAAAGAAATTGAGGCTCCACATACTTAACATACTGAACTATTTCCATTTTTATTACCGTTATTTACAACCTCTCTTGTCCTCTCCTCTCTGCTGCGTAAACAGCCAGTTGAGTCCAGTTGAAATAACTGTTCTCAGGTGACTCATTCCTGGCTTCCCAGTTGCGTTTAGAAGCGCAGCATTTAATGTATTTTGATTTGCAGGAGGAGGTTAGTGCAAATCGTTTATTCATTTTAAATCAAATAAAGGGGTTTTAATGTAACATCACATTTAAAGCTTAGTGTGAAACATCTAGTTTTTCTATCAGTGGATTGACCTCTCTGCAGAACACACCCCTACCAAACTGAGGCTGAACCATCTCATCTTCGCATCGGACTCCTTGCCTCTGTCACCTTCAGATGGGTGCTTAACGACCTCTACGCATCACACCAAATTAGCACTAATTGTACAAGGCGATGTGCAGATTCTGAATCACAGAAGAGAGGAAGGCCATCAAACTGGAGGAGCTGAGGCCTCGACCCTCACCCTGAAGAACGGGGGCCTGAATTTATGATGTTTCCTCTGACCTGAGGCTTCAAGTCGGGTTGGGGGTGGGGGGGCATTCCAACCAAAGGACAGCAGACCCTCCTTGCAGCCGCCTAGCTTTACTAGCAAGCGTTATGGGGGAACTGATAAACACTGTAATGATGCTGGACATGCAGCCCAAAGGGCAGGAGTGAAGCTTTTCATTACTTACTGCATGCTCTTTCAGGGTTTGGAGTATCATGTAGTGCCTCCATGGCTCTGTCAGATCATAAATCTTACCTTTAGTGTCCTCCAGGAGATTCTGTCTAAACCGAGCGGTATCTTTGAGATGGAGATTTCTCAGGCCCGCCGTGTGCTCTCTCTTAATTGTTTACTAGGTAATTGTGTCTCTCATTACTCACAGCTGATCGTGCTTATGTACAATTAACTTTATTTTAAATACTGTTGCACACTCATAAAAGCCAAGTGTTTTTTAAAGGCTGCCTCATTATCTCATCAACCCACTGTCATTCTGTACTCTGGCTTACTGGCTTACGGGGCTTTCACTGACCGCAAACTCCTGACAGTATCAGTGTGTGTGTTTGTTTGTGTGTGTGCGTGCGTGGCCCCAGGGAGATACTTAAATGTCTTGCCCTTACTTACAGCTTCACAGGGACACAGTGATGAGAGGGTCCAGCATGTGTAATGTTTTCCAAGTTACACACAATTTCAGGGCTTTATTCAAAGCTTTCATTGTGTGCGCAGAGTTTTAAAGGTTCTGTAAATGTTAAGTCAAGGACTTTCTTTTTCCCCATAGGTTAAAGGAAGCTCAGGAAAACATCAAGAAGATCACAGCGGAGAAGAGAGTGGAAACCAAGAAGATCAATGCCAACAGTCTGGTGAGAACTGATCTACATACAGCACAGAGATGGAATTTCCTGAGAGCTGCTCTTACTTGTGTCCACGATGAAGTACATACTGAATATTGTTTATGGTTCTTGCCAACAGAAAGAGAGGCTGCGGCAGAAGGAGGCTGGCGTGTCTTCCAGCTGAGTGAAATCACAGCAGAAGAAGAAACAAGGAGTGGTAGGAGAAGATCGTAGATCAGAAGGCCTCATTGTGTGTGTTTTCCACCTGCTTCAACAACAGCGGTCTGCTCTTCACTCTCTCTACAGACTCACAAAAAAACCTCGCCGGACAACTACTGCGGTTCTCTGTTTACTAACACCCACACATCCCCACCCTACCCTCCGATGCATGGCTGCCACAGCCCAAGTGATGAGTCATAAAGGCCAAAGATCGATCTCATTCATCCGGCAGGGCGCGACCTCCGAGTGCCCAGCTTGTGAAAGGTCTCAAGGGGTCAGTGGGATTCACAGCTGACCCATCCAAGAGGTTCCTTCTGGATCTACAAGAGCTGAGAAACCATTTGTTTCTGACGTAAGAGAGCAGAGTGATAACGCTGCTACATTTTTCAAAGACGGTGCACATACGGCTGCCTGAAAAGGAAAATCCCCATTGACAAACTAGAAATCTGTGTCTGGAAACGGTAAAAAATGCTAGTGTTCCTAGCTTTTCATTCCCCATGGCTCATTAAAAGTATTTGTAAATAGGTCATGTTGTAGAATCTGCAGGGCCCATGCAGCAGCAGGAGGATGATGAATGATTCGCGCCAGGCTTTATGAGCAGATTAAGACATGTTGTGTATAAATGTGTGTGTGCACACAAATTGTGGAGGTTTCACTGTTTCGTGTAGCACTGCACCAGACTGACATCTCCTTGGTGGGGCCAGAGAAGGGGCCCTCAAACACACACAGAGGTACTTCAAAAACATCAGAAGAAAACAACATTTTGCCATTCACCCACTCATCACAGATATTAAATATAAATTGTTTGTCCTTCATTGAGTGTCACCTTTACGCACTTTACTGCTTGCTGTAGCTGTATGTTGTAGCTCGCTATTAGCTACACTCCCCTGGTTATGCTAACTGCGTGCATTTTTCAGATGTCCAGCACTTTTTTTGCACCTCTTTTCCTATGCAAGGGTACGCTTTCCTTGTTAGAAGTTTTATGAATTTTACGGCTTTATGATTTAAACGTGTTCGATTTATTTTTTTCTGAGAAAGTCTATGGCAAGTGTATATTTTTGTTATCTGAAATTTAAGATGTAACCACACTCCTGTGTCATTCAAGAAAAATCTATTTATGTAAGGAAAGATTTATTTTCTGCCAAAAGGCATCAGCGTTGGTCCCTTCGAGGCTGTATTTGTATGAGTTGTAATTGGCTGAGAAGCTGCGTAGTTAAATCAGAAGAAAGATATATTTTCCCATGGATGTTGTGCCCGAGATGTTGAATGTCGGTGGAGATTTGCCTTTTCTCTTTAGTTTTGGAGAGATGAGGATTGTATTTTGGGGTATTGAGAACATTTTAGTACATCACCTAAAGCCATGCAAGTTGCTATATCTCAGACAGACTTCTATTATCAGAGAATCCATAAAATTGCACCTTGAATTACTATTTGTACCCTCCTAAGTCTTTCACCTGTGCCATTTATTTTGTAAAAAAATAGATATTTCATGAAATGCTATGTTTAAAAAGAAAAAGCTGATGCTGACAAAGGAACTGCTGTAGCCTCTACTGTATGTATGTATGTAACCCTCAGTAGCTCCCATACGTGCTCTGTAATTTTCTGGAATTGTTTTAAATTTCGAGATTAAAGTACTGGATGCCGAACAAACTGGACCAACTTCTCTAAATGTTCTTCTGTCGACACTTCATTAGGCCCGCAGTGCACCAAGCAGATGTGAAATTAATGTGAGAAACCTGCGTCATCAAAGAGAATCTGATGATTCATAATTCAGCCAGGCTGTGAGTCAAAATAAAGTTATTCAATCAGGCCTCAGATTTAGACTTCGAAACATGTTCCGGTAAGACTCCTAAAATAAAGTGATGCATTGTTTACTCGAGGTTAATTCGTTTTCAGTAATTTACAGTCATTTCAAAAACTACATTTGTAATGTAAGAATTGCATTATATTCATCCAACAAGGATCAATAAATCACCAAGAGATTCTAATAAACAAACTGTTGATTATTGACTGTTTTAGCTCTGACTAGATTAACACCTGTGGCACATCCAGCTCATGCCAATGTTTTATTTAAACACCAAAAAACCTCCTAAAGATTAAGGGTTTGGACCATGTATAATAATGGTTGTATTTAAAATGGATGCCTGAAGAATAATGGATTATCTAAATACCAAAAGCTTTTCCTAAATGAAGGAAAAATTCCTCATCCTTCATACATTCCGTCGTTTCAGTCCTGCGACAGATTTGCGAGCCATATAACAAAATACAGTGAAGTAAAATAACATAATTCAAAGTAATAATTGGAAAACGTAACCCCATTTTTTTCCTTAAACGGACTGCTTTTACAATTAAATGTTTTTTAAGTCTGAGATGCTGGCTCCATGCCAGAGAGCAGCAGATGAGGCCATCATTTAACATTTTAACACCTTCCTAATCTATATCAAGTGTACAGTCACAGATGATATACACAATATTAGAACATCCGTTTATTTTATATTTTCATGGATAATTTAATCAAAGGGATAAACAAACCGGTTACATCAAGGATGCCTTTACATTGACAACTATTTAATCTCGATACTGGATTACCCATCACTGAACAGCGTCTGGCTAATAAGCCTATCATCTCTAAAAGATAGGAATCCAACTTTAAAAAAAAAAAAAAACTTTACCAATGGACTTGGAAATTCACAGAAATCAATTTACCTTCAGACATTCTTGTAACATCGAAATAAAAATCACATTTTCCATTTACAAATATCCTCGCTCATACATCAAATTCCACACAGTGGAAACGTCCAGTTCAGCAAACACATTATGCACATTAAAATACAAAATTGTACATTTCCTGTCACAGCAAGCGTTTCTATATTAAATAACCCGGGGTTATGCAGTCCTCTCGGGGGGAGGAAGCCGTGCGTAAAACGTGCCCATTCCAATTCAGCGTTCCTGTGCAGTGATGCTTGTTTTCAAACTGGTGAGGAGTAAAATGCTCGATGGTCTATAAGTTGCATGTCCATATTTGTTCACACGTTATGCAAGAAGAGACTGTAGCCTACATGTACGAAGCGTTCGTGAATGCATCCTCCAAGTGGAGACAGGCATGTGTTCTTGGCTATGTGACAACCTTTTTTTTCTACCAACAATCCTGTCCGCGAGGGATATGAAACACACACACACACACCCAAGCCTTGTCTTTAGTCCAGGTCTATGGATATACAGCGGCACTGTTTGACGCGCTGGATGCGTTTCTTCTTGGTGGGTGGCTGCTGGTCGGGACAATTCAAAGTAAAAGTCATGGTGGTAAAACGCTTCGGCTTGCAAAACGAGCAGGACTGGAAGGCACCCTCCTCCCTGCGGATGTGCCTGGGTATGTAGAAGGAGTTGCACTGCCCGTAGCAGAAGCGGTTGATGATGGTGCGGCTGACGCAGCCCTCCTCGTGGATGGTCTGCTTCAGGGGCTGCGTCTTGCACCAGTCCCGTTTCAAATACTGGCGCTCCGTCACGTGTAACGCTTCCTGGCTGGACTCCAGCACCTCGTCGGCCGGGGAGGATGAGCCCTGCCTCTGCCGGGAGCCGGAGCCCGCCTGCGGAGTCTGCGGTTGCTGCTCCGATTCGTTTGGGTTGCTTTTGTCAGGATGAGGAATGGCGCCTTGTGAACCTCGGTTTCTTTTGGATTCCACGGGCGAGGAGAGCAACCCCATGATGAAAACCATACTGCAGAAGATACGCGTTGAGTTGGCCATCCTTTGGGAGAAGAGGAAAATAATTCATCACCTATGCCGTTTCAACTTTGGATGCGTTACGCACAGCTGTCAAAACTTTTACGCTGCGTAAAAACGCGCTGACAGCTTTTTCCCTAAAAAATAAAAAATAAACTACAAGAATATCTAAGTATTTGACTAACAAATATAATGTTTACCTTGGCCCAATACTTTATTAGGCTATTATGCAAAGTAATGCCACCAGATCTAACCAAAGCAAAAACTTTAAGACGTTTAATAAAAAGCTGAACATATACATGCATACCAGTGGAGAACAAGCATGGCGTTTTGTAATTTCTAAAAGCAAGGAACCAAACAAAGTTTAAAGATGGATGAAGACCGTTCTTGAGTGTTGTAGTCATAAACAGTCCGAATTTAACTCACCTGCGCGAGTCTCCACTGCTACAAGTGCGATGGTGTGATCCTGTCAGTCCTCTCGCGGCACCCTGCGATGTGATAGGCACCTACTGCTGTCGGCCGTACACTGGTGGGGCTGTGGATGGGTGGGAGACTGAGCGCTCCATAGACAGGGGCCAGGGGGTTTAATACAAATTGCTCCAGCGCCGGACTGTCTCCCTTTTAAATGTCTGCCAGCTGAGATGTGCACAACAGTTCCCTCTACATTATTGGCTAAGCACGATGTAGAGAAAATCAAAACTATCCGCCCCCTCAACACTTCCCTGAACCCACTTCAAGAAAACAGACAACCGAGGAACAGCGAGAGCAGGGAGGGGGGAGACAAGCCGAGAGCAGACAGGCCGGAACGTTTATGCGCACATGGAGAAAAAAAGTAGAACTGGTGATTTTTTTTTATTTGATCAGAAGGAACATGATGATAATACCATAATATGTCACACTTTAAACCCAAATGTAGGCGTTCACGGTCCTCTCGTAAATTACGAATGCAATCTAGGGATAGAATCAATAAGAAATGTCGACTGTCTGACTCATATTACAAAACACCTGTACAGTGTACATTCTCGATATATCATTATTTTAATGTTACTGAATACCAGGAATATAATTGAGCCAAACAGTAGGCTTTTTCACTAAGATTGTGAATTTTAGAAACGCTATCATAGTAGATAGACAGGTCCTTTAAGTTGATTCAGTTTATTTTAGTCCCAAAACTACGTTTTATTTTACATGACCAAAAAAGGCCACCAAGCAACGCGTTATCATAAATCACGTTTTAGAGTTTTAAAATCAAAGTTATCAAAAGTTTTAGCCGTATACTTTTAATTTAAAAAGGAATTGTCTTAACTTTATACATTGCTACTAATTACTAATGCATTTTGGTTGGATATTAAAAGGTTTTTCTAATGCTTTACTAACAGCCATTATTAGGAGAAACGTTGATGTTGCCATGTGAAATATGATACAATACATAAAGCTTTAAAAAGGCATATCACTGCTATATATACATATAATACATTAAGTGTAACTAAGTCACAATTAGCCCTTTTATTGTTGAAAATAAACTCCAGCACCCACACTGTCGTTGGTTTTAAACCTAGAATATGTATGCCAGTCATCAAACGTGTATTTATCTGTATACCATAACTATCTAACGAATAGTTTGTTCCAGCATTATTTCATGTTACAGAAAGGTGAACATTAATCTGCAGAACACATGGCCTCGGCCCAACTGCGTGATCTGTCATACCAATATGCTTCATGACGCACCGCCCGAAGGTGCAGAACAGACCAATATTAAGGGAAATTGCTCTGCCATCACTGCAGAGATAACAGTAATATGCTGCTGCAGAAAGTAACGTTTTTAACATAATTTTTTCCAAGTTCAGTCTGCAACTGAAAATCACCCGAACCCTCCATCGGGCTGTGGAGAATAAATCGGAAGCAATGATTTTGACCTCGACACTTCACCGTCTACTCTGCAGATTCTTTACAGGAGTAAAAAGATGTAGGCCTTTCACCTCTTACATGTCAACACATGTCATTGAACTAGATCCATGCAATCAGAAACCTGAATTTACACTGAGAAAAAAATATATATATATATTTGTATTACATTAATGCATCTGTGACGCCAGTAATCTTCTGAAATGTACCATAACCAAATTTATTTGAGATATTATGCTGTTATATCAGGATATAGTCGAGATTTTTAAAGAGTAAATTCCTAAGCCTTTACCAATAACATGCTTCACTAACATGTCAGTGAACTGTTGTTTAGGCAGTGGTTGCATGACTCCCCCTTGTGGCGCAAACAAGTACTGACTGTTAAGGCAAACCAGAATAATTCAACTGTAAAACCCTTAAGGTTTATGCCGTTTGAATTTATTTGTTCTGTAGCACTTCACATAGCAAAGCATTTAGCTGGTTTTGTAATTAATGGACTGCGATAGATCAATACTGATTGGCTTTTTTTTTTGTGAAAACCCAACAAAAAGGTGCATTTTTTTCTTTTTCAGTTCAAGATGAGACATTACGAATATATTCTGTAAATAAAAAAAAAAACAGCTTAAACTTCTGTAAACAGTTTTGTTTTTTAAGAAATCTACCTAAGGATTAGATATCAAATGCATAAATAAAAAAGCATTACATTGATCAAAACATTTCCAGTCATACCATCAATCGCATTACACATAATTTGGCTTGCACACTACAGTCTAACTACACAGCATAACGCTGTCAGCTGATATGTCGATATTGTAATACTTGCTTTACTAGAGTAAAACAAACACAAGGCAAATTAACATTCTCCCAATAAGACCCTATCACAATACAAACATCACCTACCATAGCTACAAAAATAAATTAAAACCCCTGAAAATATGAATATAAGCGGGAATGTTTAATGTCACGTAGCTGACAGAGACCTGCAGAGTATGGAGGAAACAAAAAAGGCAAAAAAAAACAACTATAAATCTATAGGCTTGGTGGCTGACATCAGGCGTACTTGGTTCAGGGGGTTTCTGGGGGACCCTCTGTAATGGCTCATGTCCTTCTCCACTACCTGCTGCCCCAGAGGCTTCTGAGCTCCTGATTGGTCAGAGCTGTCCACGTTGGTCTTTGGCTGGAACTTGTTGGTCAAGTCGGCCAGAGGGCACACCTTGGCTTTACGTGCCAGGGTGCTTGGCTTTTTGGGCGGGACTGGGGGGGGTTTCTTTATGTGACACACGCTGTTGGACAGTTTTCCCTCCCCCAGGTGAAGCTGGAGCTGGGGGTGAGGGGAGAGGCCGCTTTCCAGGCTCACTGCCTTCATGATCGGGCCGTTCTGGCTGTCCCCCAGCAGAGAGTTCATCCTGCGCACGGTCTGTCGTACGGGGGTGCGCTTGAACTGGAGGGGTGATCTGACGAGTTTGGCCAAGGCCCCTTTGGGGGAGAGAAGGGTGAGCTTGTTGAAGTGATGGATGTGGTCCACCACCCGGCGCTTTTCGGTCTCCAGGCTGCGCGGGGAGAGGGGTTGCTGTTTTTCGGCACCGCATTCTGAGGAACATTTGTTTTTTACCGCACGGAGTTTAGTACCAATCTTAGGCGGGGTACTGAACTCATCTCTGAATTCAAGGCCCAGCCTGTACGGAGTGGACTGTTGCCGGGAGGGGACGCACAGTTTGAAGTGGGCCGGACTCTGGATGTCCAGGGCGTCCACCAGCCGGCTGCAGTTCACCAGCTCTACCTCCGCATCACTTTCCCCCACCGTGGAGCTGTTGAGGCTACTGATGGCAGCGGCGCAGAAAGACCCTGCGTCAGCCTGTGCTGCTGGAGTACGGTACACACCACACTCAAAAAGAACACTGTCAATATGCAAAGGGGATAAGGCAGCCATTTCAAGCTGGCCAAAGGTGATGTTTTGATCGTAAGCCAGGAAGCTCTGCTGGGCTGGGAAGCTTGAGGCACACGTGTCCACGGGAAGGACTTTGGCTGGGGGGGTCTCTGGTGGGGGGAAGAGGCTGTCAAGTGTTTTTGTTGTGTCTGTCCCCACAGAGGTGCAGGGACGCTGGAGGTCACTCCCGGACTTGGTGAAAGCCTTCTGTATTTTCAGCAGGGTGGGAGCAGTTTGGCTTTCCGTGAAAAAGATCTCGCTCTCAAGGAGGCTCTCAGCGCTGGAAGCACAGCAGAGCTTCTTTGGGAAGACGGACACTGCTGGGGGCTTCGACACCACGATGGCCGGCTCAGAGTTGTAGTTGTTCTTCAGGCACATGTTCATGGGGGTGTCGGTGAAGGACCCTCCCCTGAAAGACTGCGCTCCTCCAGGGGTCTCCCTGCTCCATGAGGTCTGGTGGACACTTGAGTCACATGCGGGGGTCAGCAGGTTGTCTTCAGACTTACTGATGAACTTGGTGCCTGTACAACAAAGTGGGATATTAAATACTATAACTTAAAGACTACAGAACATTGCAGTAGAATAATGTTATTCTTATTATTAGATTTCTGCATACGGTACTCACTTTTTGATTCTGCTTTTCTAGGCAGAGCAGCTGGACTGAACTCTGTCTCTTCGGTGAAACGGAAGCTGGTGGTGCTCTCCTGCGTGGCAAGTCGCCAGCCAACGGACTCTGACACCTTGAACACCACCATGAAATGAAAAATGAAAGAAACAGGGAGGAGGGAGCTTTAGTATATTATTTTGTTAAAAAGGAACCCACAGATGTTGCCCATTAATGTGTTAATTCAATGGTTGTAGTGGTTAGTTCTTCAGAGGATGATAAAAGTCACTCAGAAGAAACAACAAGTTGGTCATCAACTTTTTATTAAGTCAGGAATTCACATGTGACTGCATGCATTAGAGAAGCTAGGCATTGTAAACAGCTGACCCATGTATCCCGTAACAGGTTACAATAGATTATTATTTGTGCTATAGTGTTTAATAACATTCTTTCACCTGAGTGCTTAACATTGTAAATCACAGGACATATCCTATGGCTTTGTACCACACAAGCATGAACATAAGTTATTTTACAACATTACAGATATAAGAACTTTTTAAAAACATTTTTAAAGTGTGCATTAGTTTAAAATGTGTTAGTTACTGAGAGTAAGCTTAGATTGTTACACAATAAAAAAAAAAAAAAGTGCAAACGTGCAACACTTTACCCATTTAAAAACGACCCGATGTGCAAATGTTACTTGATTTTAATACAGTTCATCGGGGCAGTATGCCTGAATGCATTTGATTATCATACATGTTGGCCCTCTAACTTGTAGCCACATGAGGGGAAGGTGAAGCCTGTTGTGGTACCACACTTACAGCCTCCTTGCTGCTTTTCCCCAGGTTGAAGCGCAGCCGCAGAGATTTTCTTGGACCTTCTTTTTTGCTGACTTTAGGAGAGAAGCAGCCAGCTCTTCCAGATTCAACTCTGAAAAGGATTCATAGGATATTCAGCATACAATAGGCTTAAAGAGGGCAATGCATTTTGTGGCATCCAATTGTCTAACATTTTGTTTATTAAATGTAATGCGAGGGCATTTTGGAATGAACCCAGGTACATTAACTCAAGTAATGTTCATAAGTACTACTTTGACACACTTCACTTGAGTATTTCCATTTTCTGCTACTTTATACTTCATTAGATTTCAGAAGTAAATAATGCACTTCATACAAAAAGGTCATTATACAATTATGTAATTATATAATACTGTGAAAATAGCCATTTTACTTACGGATTACTTTTTCTGCTTTAACTACTTTGACCTGCTTATACTTGGTACTTCTTTGCAAGTAGAAATTGCAATAACCATTGCATTACTAGTTGTTTTTTTGGTAAAGGACCCAGCAGTTCTATCGTCCCTTAGAAACATCATCGCGAGCCATAACAGGTGACTAGTCAGTACCTGTTGACAGCATGTCTGTTGCTGATTCGTCGGCTCTTCCTCCTCACAGAGACAGCGGGCTGCCTTCTAGACTTCCCTGCTGACGACGGATTGTTGGGAGAGTCCAAGACTCCAGAAGCACTGTAAGCTACAATATAATTTAAAAAAAAAGGAAAAACAAATATGTTAAACCCCATGCTGCACGGAGAGCAGAATTGTTGGTTCCCATTTCATCAAACAATCCTCAATACCTGATCCAGGAGTGGAAGTGGCGCTGAACAAAGGGTTGGGGAGTAAGTCTATCCCCAGGGTCTTTTTGACAGACCTACGTTTCTTGTTTGAGAATCCAAAAGAGTGACCAGATTCCAGAGGAAGCTTTCTCTTTGAGCTCGGTGTTGCAATCACTGGAGTGGCAGAAGAAAAGACTGGCAAAAAAAAAGAAAAAAAATCACAAAAGGAGAGTTAATACCTTCAAATGTGAAGAATTGTTTTTTTTAAAGATTTGATTTTTTTCCTTTGTATTTATGAACATTCCCAAGACGATTGTGAGACAAGGCACTTGGAGGAATAAGCAGTTGTTGACTGAATTTTACCGAAGATTAACCATGCAAATAGGCAAAGAAAAACAAAAGCCATTTAGAAAAAAGCATAATTGACATGACTCATCATTCGATATCAAGGCGAAACATTTGCAGAAAGCATGTTTTGTTCTTGTGCGTTGCAGATAGATTGCTCCAGTAGCATCATGCACCTTATTTCCTTCGACCTGAGTACCTACCAAGACTGTCTGACTGGTTGGAATTTGTGGGTGTTCTATTAGTTTTTATCTTATTCAGAGCACCATTGACCATATCTGAAATACGAGACAAACCGAACCATATGAACAGTATTTACTGACTAAAAATCTGCTTCAAAATAACAAGATACGTTTACAGTTACTGAGATACGGAGCTCCAGTTCACTGCAAATGTCCCGTGTGAAATGTATCGGGCCAATGCCATATTTGATTTAAATCTTTGCATACTGCAGCTATCATTAAAAACAAAAGAAAAGCCTGATGGTACATCTTACCTCCAAAGCTGCGCCTGAGTTTCTTCTTCATCCCCGAGTTTAAGTCCAGCTCCTCAAGTCCATCATGAGAAGGTGACAGGACCCCCCCCTCACAGCCCATCATGGCCGGTACTTTCTCAAGCAAAAACTGTGGTAACACTCCTGTGGACACAGCAAAGTATTTACTGTTAAAACATTACAGTGTTGGCTGCCATAAAGACGAGCTGCAGGTAACATGCCTCAGGTCGTACCAAAGTTGTGCGCGTTCTCTATGAAGCAGTGCACGATGGCTGCCTGTTGCTTGAGGCGTTTCTCCGTGTGAGCGTTCATTTTCTCTGTACCGTCTCCCGAGTGAAGGATGTTGGGGGCCAGGATTACAGACAAGTTACTGCTATCCATCTTATTCTCTGCACTCCTGGGATTAAGCACAAAAGAACAGTCATGTAAATATGAAGACAAGGGTGAAACGGCCGATTGTAAAACTGAATTTAATGGTCAACTGGCGCAAATAAATTAATATAATTCTGGCACCTCATAGACACATTGTGGAGGAAGTCCAAAAAGTGACGCAGAGTGCTGAGGTTTTTCTCGGGCAGTACAGAAGACAGCAGCATGGTGGCGGAGGTCCTGTCCAGCTCGGTGGGGAGCTGCTGGGCCTTGAGGAAGGCCTCCTCTAGCTCTGAGGGGAGCACGGGCTCCGGCAGCTCCCTAAAGAACTGCTTCACCAGGCCGGCTATGTCACAGGGCAGAGCCGTGGACAGACACTCCTCGCCCGCATCCAGTTTAGCCTGGACGGACAAAACACATCTGTCGTGTTAGACCTTTCTCCGGGTCAAGGCTCCTGAGTGAATGCAAGGTCAATTCAGTTATCACTCACCCTGAGTGCTTTCAGGCGGATGACAGAGCCCGACTTTCTGAACAGGCCCTCTGTGTCCACGTGCGCCAGCAGCATCATACATGCGTCAACCAGAAATCTGAAAATGCAGTGAAAAAATGCAAAATTTAGAATATTGGACAAGATATAACTTGCTGCCTGTAGGCTCAAGTAAATGTAAAAATGATCCACTTGCCTTGGCACGGTCCCACATTCCATATTATAGTACGGTAATGTCTCCAGGGAGACCCCGAACACCTTTGTCTGTGAATACAAAAAATAACGCAATGAATAAAACGATGTTAACTGCTCAATGTTCTATCAGCAGCATCAAATCCCTCATGTACTTTCCTACAACAAAATGTTGAACAGTTTTTTTTTTTTTACCATAATGAGTAAAATACTACGAGGGACAGGGATTTCACTGCCACACAATACTTATTCTTAGTTGATTTATGATAACATAAGGTGTTGTTCTATGTGTTGTTCAGAGAAGAAGTATAACACTACATCAGTTCCTGATTTCTTGATAGTCTTAGATAAAGTTTTTGGCACTTGTTTGTATTGCTACATTTCTCAAGCAATCCCTGTAAATGGTGAAGGTCAGTATTCGTCTGAATAGTCTCTTACATCCAACCTTGTGACTCATCAGAGCCAGAAAAACAAGTTAAGAAAACAAAAACCGAGCAGAGCTTTCAGAGATATTTTTAAAACCAGGCTAACCGCCTTTAAGTTCAAAAAGGGGTGTCCCATAAGTTAGTATCCTTTGACGAAATAGTTACAGATCCATCACAACTATGTGGCATAAAGATTTATGGGAAAACATCGCCCTTTGTGTATTGTTAGACTTGGCTTTCTCTGACTGGTAAAGAAGTGTATGGAGTGAATAAAGCAGAAAACAGCCAAACAAAGCCTGAGCACCGACTGACATGAGTGACAACGGCCTGCGAACAAATGGGTCCCACCAGCTTTCAATAATATGCTAATTAGATTCAATTGCCAAAACAATATCATGTCCAAGGCTGATGCTGTTGTTTATTTGTGGTCTGAACGAACAGATTGTCAAGTTGAAAGTTTCACTGCAAATGTAACACAAGTAAATGATGCTGTACATTGAACATAGCTTTTAGTTAAACTTACCGAGTTGCTGGCTGCAGTCTTACAGCTGACTGCTTTGTTTTTGTTCCAGTTTTTTGTCTTTATCCCGTACGCTGCGCGGAGGTGTTGCACAGCCACTAGCCGCATCATATTTTTCTCCATGACTTTCATTTTACACTCCTTTCTTTTACTTCAAACGAACTTTGAAACAATTCGTTTACTACTGACAGAACCTAACTGACTTCCGCAGCTGTATCGCTTCTGTTTCTCTAAGTGTATCACTTTCTTTAAACCTCTATCGTTAAGTCATCCTCACGTGGATCTTAACTGCTCACAAGACGCTTAATCTTTAAAACCGTCGGCCTGTAACCTCAGCAGTAACAACTACAAGGTTTCCAGTCCCAAAAAGATGTTAACTTAACTAACGCTGCATGACCACGTAATGGCCAGCTTCGTGCTTCTGTTGCAATGCAGTTAGCTAGCTAACATTAGCCAGCTAGTAACTTTAGCAAGGTACATTAGCTTATTGCCAAGCCTCGAACAAACAAAAACTAAATCTCTCCTCGGGGTCACACAACTTACAAATGGTGTTTACCTCTTCTTAAACGAATGTTATGATTGACATCAATTCAATTCGTCAGCTAGCTAACTGCATTGTGCTATGATTCGCTCGTCATATCGGTTGCTGGCAGGCTGTCTTCTTTCGCAGAGTTTTCAAACAGCAGCGCTTCCTACGCTTCACGCTGTGATTGGCTGGTAACGTTTCGAATAACATTGTCCTGGGCGTTAGTTTTATCTGCCAGGGCAGCCTCGGTGGGCGGGCAGTTTCCACTAGACCAAATCAATCTTCAAATGGACGCTTTTTGTCAACCGGTTGTCTCTGTAACTAAAACTAGTCGCATCTTTAAATGGTTTATGCACAAAAGTGAGATTGTACTACACTTACTAAGATCATAGTTCATATTATTTTAACAGACAAACGACCATGTCTGATTAAGTTCGGACTACTTTGGTGAATTGTTTATGCATTCAAGGTACAATGATTATTGGTATTTAAATATTTGGGTCGTAAAAGCCTCTGTTGACAGCATTTGGTAGTACATTTTTTCACAAAATGTAGCATTCTTAAACAGAATGAAATGAATAAAGTACTTAAAACGTAAGCTGTGATGTAAAACCTATGTGTAAAACCTGATAAAAGACTGTATTGCACAAAACCACACATTGTTAATGCCTGTATCAACTCGATCTTTATATTTTTATCTAAAGTAATTATTGAAAAAAATAAGTAATCCGGGTTAACTAGGATAGTATGCCAATGTCAGTACTTGTTAAGCTTCTGAAGTAAAAAATAATGTTCACTTTTGTCTTCAACCACTAGGTGGAAGCATCATCATCCATATCTTAGCAAACTCTTGATTATATAGTTGCCTGCATACAAGCCTACATTATGTGAGGCATGTATTATAATAATAGCCTGTGGTTTATGTAGAAATATCCCAGTATACATAAAGTGTCACTTATTCTTTTTGTCATTTGGCATTGCTGTAAGCGAGCACAGTACAGGTGAAACTCTTACAAGGGCTTTTCTTTATTACATTAAAACAACAACATATATACAAGAGACAAAAACGTACAAATTCATGGACGGAAGGAGGTTGGATGTGTGTTTAGAAGCATTTCCTGTGGACAATGGAGGGGCCTGCCTCATCGTACTCCTGCTTGCTGATCCACATCTGCTGGAAGGTGGACAGGGAAGCCAGGATGGAGCCACCGATCCAGACGGAGTACTTCCTCTCAGGGGGAGCAATGATCTAGAAAAGGAATAGACATCATTTGAGTGTTATTGAATGTTTAAAAACTTCATTGATGAAATCATTGATGTAAAATCTTTGAAGTTCGCTCACCTTAATCTTCATGGTGCTTGGGGCCAGAGCTGTAATCTCCTTCTGCATACGGTCAGCAATACCAGGGTACATAGTGGTACCACCGGACAGCACATTGTTGGCGTACAGGTCCTTACGGATGTCAATGTCACACTTCATGATGCTGTTGTAGGCAGTCTCATGGATACCAGCAGACTCCATACCTGGTAGAAGACAACAAATAAACTGCCAAGGCACACNGATCTCACACCTACTTGAGATCTCACACCTCGAACAAAGGGGAGGCGGGACTTAGCTCATTAGCATAAGTAGGTAGAGGTGTGACCTGTCACAGCACCTGTCACTTTCTATGCATACTAATGAGATTGAAGCGGGATGAATAATACTACTCACTCAGGCTGTTTCTGTGCGCTCGTGAAATGTCTGCTCTCAGATTTCTTCTGTGCGCGCTTGGGTCTTTTGTGCAACGACCCAGTCAAAATCCCTCCGTGGGGATTCCCCACAGCATTGAGTATGTAGTCGCTTTGGATAAAAGCGTCTAACAAGTAACATGTAATGTAATGCGCTATAAATGCGGTTGCCAGGTCCACATTGGGTATACAGCGTACGCCGGCTGGTATTAAAAATCACCCAATAACCCAGCAATGTTAATGATAATATCTTCTCTGTTATTTTCAGGCATTCAAAGGGAACAGAGGGGTACTGAGGGCATCATATCAAGTCAGCCTCCACAAGTTAATCAGTTGCCAAGTGTTGGAGTTTCTTTGTCTCTCAGAGTGTTTTAAAACAGATCTATTCATTTAAAAGTGTTTAAAAAATGTGTGTTCATAGTTTTTGATCTAGTGACAAACTTAATGTTGCACTTCTGATCATTTAAATTTGGTTTCACCTGTGATGTACTGAATACACTTGACTGCACTTCAGTTAGTGTTTTGTCCCTTTCTGTTTACAACATGTTTGTTCTTTGTTCATTTAAAATTTAAAGTTTAAAATGGTGTGTACATAGTTTTTGAGCTAGCGACAAACTTAATATTGCACTTTTGATAATTGTATAATTGAAATTTGTACTGTATATACTTGACTGCACGTCCCATGTTTCGTCTTTCTGCTTTGATCCTTATTTTTTCTGGGCAAGCTCAAAGGGAAGGTTGTTATGGTGAGAAACCTAATTGCTGCGATGCACTTTTATAATTAAATAAATATTTTCATTTGCATTTTAAATTCATGGTGTGTTGCATTCTTTGTTTATAACTGTAGATATTATGAAAAATCATGACATTTTTTTAGCTTGGGTCCCTTAGGACCACAACATTTCTGTTTTGGGTCTCATGCTGAAAAAGTTTGGGAACCCCTGGTCTATCAAATAGGGGTCATCAGGATTGGACCTATTTATTCTCAATTTTAAGTACTTATTGTAGTATAGCATGATAAGGTGTCATTATATTCTGTAAGGAAATTAATGAAGGAAACGTATAATATAAAGTATTCATGATAACAAACAAGGTTTTCTTATAAAGAAAATGTGAGGCAAAGAACAATGAAGCATGAAGCAAAGTGAGGTTCACCAAGTGTTTTCCAATATCTGTTTTGGTACATCTGAGAAAACAATTTTGCACCGATGAAAATACTGGAGGCTTTGTTGTCTTTTTCTTCAGTTAAAATCATGTTTAGAGAAGCTTCACAAACTCATAATGCAGATTTTATTTTGAGTGTTTGTGTAAAAACGAATATGATACTAAACTTGTTTTCTATGAAAACAATGAATTATTGAAACCAGCATAATACTTCAATTTTCTTTTGAGAACAAATATCAAACTGAAATATATTGCTTCACACTCAATGTGTCCTGCTCTCCTGTTAGATTAGAGCCATGAGACATCAAGGATGAATCCCGAAATATTGTAACATTCCTCTATGCTTTATTCATTCCTGTATTTAAAATCCTTTTATCCATGCTATTAGCAATTCTCTATTTAGGTCACATTTCCCAATCCTGCTCTGCCGTTAGACCTGTCTTCCAGCGACGTGCGGTCAGGGGAGGCAGGGGAGGCAGAGCCTCACCTGTCATACTCCATTGTAACGGAAAAACAACTAAAGAAAAACTAAATAGTAATAATAAAATGTCTCCACTGATCTGTGTTGTAAATGTGCTTTATGTATGATTCCAATCGCTTTTTAAAGTCAAAATCAGCAAATTTGCCAAGCTCCGCTACAACTACGGGTAGCGATGAGAAGTGAGGCAGGGACGAGCTCTGCCTCTCGTAAGCCCATAGTAATTTGCTGGAGCGCTGGCACTAATTTAACGCGGGCACTTATTTTGTGAGCGCGCTCAAGCCAGTTACTGTGGGGTGAGGTGAGGCACAGATAAGCTCTGCCTCACCTCAGAATGCGTCACCCCACAGAAACTGGCTGGAGCGCGGGCACTAAGCGCATGCCTGTTACCATCTCACTGTATGTCACCAATGTAATGTTTGTAGATCCCTTTATTACATTTATCCTCACCATCCATAGTCTCTAAATAACTTTGTTCACGTATATATGATGATATTTAGACTCGCTGGTCTCATCATACAACGGCAATGAAAAAAGCACCAGGGGAGCAGCCATAACCTCTGCCGGCACTGAAGGGGGCGCACATGAGCCCACAGGTTCTTGTTGCTACTGTTATTCCTACGGCAGAGACGATAGACACGAACAACAAGCTAGACTTTTTCAAAATACAGGAAGATAAAGGAGGACTTTTTACAAAAAGTAATAGAGATTGTGTGTCCAGAAGGATAGGCATGGACCTTCATCTTCAAGTGTGAAGGTAAGGACCACAATTGTGAATGAAAATGGGATCTTACTAAGAAATATAACAATCCAAATATTGAGATGTTGGGTATCCTTTTTGTTGAACGGTCTGTTTAAAATGAATCGAAGCATCAGACTAAAAAAAGCCTTTTGAAAATAGGCCGAATATTTCGATTAAGGTCAAATAATAAATATTTGTAAATCTGACCTTGAAAGAGTCAGTGGCCTCACCAGCCCTGAACCTACTCACTCACACGTTCACTGCTGTCTTTCCCCATAACTGTATCCACTTTCCACTGTCTGCATAGCCAACAGGGACCCTATATCTATTATCTGGCTGCCAACATTTGTGAAAAACGTTCTTTGCTAATTTAGTTTGAACCACTTTTTCCCCTGCAATCAAAATCTCATCCAAATACATCAGCGCTGTGTGAATACAGTCTCTTGGTTGACAGGATTTTACAGCATCAACCTGACATGGCTAGAATTTAAAACACCACAGAACTGAGAAAGTGAAAAGGTGGTGGTGCATGTGCAGATGAAATCACTCCAACCTTACGTCTGAAATGCTTTTCCATCATTTCAACATACACCTCCAAAAAACAAATGAGGCAAGGTCCCAAAAATAAAAAAATGACTTATAAGTGACAAAAACACCCTTGAATGATGGAAGGACTAAAAGCTTTAGGAATCCAAACTACAACATATAGATAAGTACCATGGTATCAAGTTTGGATGCAAACATAGTGGACAATTGCCTTTTTAGAGAGATTTTAGCAAAAAAAATAACACTTGGGTGGAGATTTCCATCTGGCCCCGCCCTTGGTCGGATTTTGATGATTGACATCTCTTTCTAAACAGTCGAGCCCAATGGAATGAGGGAAACTCCCACACTACACACACACATGATCAAATAAGGAGTGAGAGTGACGCATAGCCAAAACGGAAGCTGCGATAACATTTAGAATGCTTCTTATGAGACTTGTGTTTTGTTTTGGTAAAAATGGTTTGTATCGTCCGTTACTGTTAAAGATTCTTCCCTGTAATCTGGTATTAACATATTAATAGATTGTTAAATATTAAGATGCCCTGAGACCACAGTGGTCGTGAAAAAAAAAAGAAGAACCGCCGCGAAGGGGCCTTTGGGCTTAACAGGCAACCTAATTAATGTGTCATACCCACTTAATGGGACAGAAACTCAGTTAACTGACGATAATGAACCATTTTCGAAAGGCATTTGTTGAAGGCAGCGAAGTCAAGCAAAGACAACACACGACTTAACTTTACGTGGCCAAACGGCAAAATACGCGTTACCTATGCTGGTTTTCTGAATAGACCCTCCCAGAAAAACGCAGATTCTGCGAGTCGCAGAATTCACCGCCATAATCGGCAAAAGGCGCAGATTTTTAAAAAGGCAGCATTATTTATCAAAAGGGCCGCATAATCC
Organism: Notothenia coriiceps; assembly: GCF_000735185.1. Lineage (NCBI taxonomy): Eukaryota > Metazoa > Chordata > Actinopteri > Perciformes > Nototheniidae > Notothenia > Notothenia coriiceps. The sequence continues at coordinate 122,725 of NW_011350552.1, forward strand.
CCGCATTTTTTCCACACAAAGTTGAGATAAAAAAAAGTTAACTCGTCTTGACGTGAAGTAGTGATGAATGATGACGCGACTTCATCAGCTCGCGCATCAACAGAAGGTAAACCACACCG
>NW_011350552.1:122888-150492 GCF_000735185.1 Notothenia coriiceps
ATTTAAACAGACTATGCAAGAGGTAGTAGTGTTTGAGGTCAGAAAAAGACACACTGAGTTGTGAGTCAATAGTTGACAACCAAGATGTTTTGACTAAATTATATAGCTTATGGACTTAATTACATTTTATAGCTTTGTCAGACAGATTTGATTTTGATCATGCTTTTGTACAGTGATCATGTGTCTAAGTAGTAACATAACATTGACGCTCAGTCATAATCCACATACTGTCGCCTAGTATCATTCTCGGCGTATTAGTGATCACAGCATTTAAAGGTTACTTGGTATTGAAACCGATGTGTTAACACATCACTGAGACAACTTACTAGCAAGTGTCCTAACTGGGGATGTTGATGTAGATTCAGTTGTCGTAATAAGGTTGGAAAATTGACCAAATTATGTGCAAAGCAGTTACAATTGTCTTCAGAGAATTAAATGGCAAGTTTCAGACATAGTTAAGATCATGTATCCAACAGTGCTGTTAGAATGTGATATCAAATGGTTCTTTTAAGATATGTGATGCGCTGTTAAAATAATATAAATAGAGAATGCTAGCATCAGAGGCGGGTGCATAAAGAAGTTAGCTCTCCGTGAGGTAGTAATGCGCGTGTGTTCTTGGCGTTATCTGCTATTGTAGACTTCTGTCAGTTGGATTCCAGTACGATCTACAGGGACAGAACAGGCATAGGGATCATGAAAACATGATGCGCTGTCCTACTGCACTGCTATATCGCTCCTACCTAGGTAGCAGTCGATGTGTTTACATCTATCATTGTTATTGACGGTTAGTGCCGCTGACTTATATGAGGTGGGTCACTTTCATACATTCTCGCCAGGTGTCATCTTTTATATTCTCATATAGCTGATGTATACCACCAGCAATAGTATGGGCAGATTTAAATGTGACTAATAATGGCAGCAAGATCGTCAACTGTGATTACCATTTCCCCATTGGAAACATATGTGTTACAAAATGTCACGCCATTCAGTAGTATAGTCCACAGTTTTAGATTTTCATCTGTGTACTATGTAGTGGTCTGACTCCATATTGCCAACTTTAGCATGGTGTCTCGAGACTAATAAGCGAGATTAGAAGGCTTTATTTATTCCAGCTAGATTCACATGAGATTGTGCCTATATGTATTGACCAAGTTTCGATACAGGGGTAACTTGAAAGTTAATTAAACAATGGTCAATGTATCAATATAAACCACTGATAATGTATCATGATGGTGACAAAAAAAAATGGATAATCAAAATCTAATGTCTATGCTATTGATCAAGCATTTGGTATTCATTATTTTTCTATAATCAATATGAAATAATTGGTAGTTGCATTCTTGCTGTAGGACACCCATACTTTGTGTACTCTCCTTGATGCTGATTCGTTTGCAGTCCGTCTCACTGGTGGCTTACTTTCATGGCAGCGTCTAACTCATGACTCCTCATGATACAGAGGGTATTAGGTAGGCACTGAGGGATGTGTTGTCTATTCCCTTCATTAAACACACAGGACGGCTCACTGTGAGATCCTCATCCGGCGCAGATGTGAGAGCACCCAGGGGCCCGGTGCAGCCCGTGACGCCGTATTCCATCAACACGCGCGTCCTTTTACGAGGTGAGCTCTGTGGGGACCTGAGGAAGAGACCCCCTCCCCTCCCGCTCTCCTAACCAGTCAGCCCAGTCCCTCTTTAGATTAAATTAAAGACACCATTCGATAAGCAAAAGGTGCTGTCAGCTGGCGGCAGCCTGTTGATCATATTCCTCCAGACACACACAACCCACACAACACACACACCACACACAACACACAAACACACACACACACACACACACACACACCACAACACACACACACACAACAACACACACACACACACACAACACACAAACCACCAACACACACACACACACACACACACACACACACACACACACACACACACCTTAAAAATGACAACATGAAACAGAACAGTTTGAAACCGTTTGCTGAGTTATAGTTTTGTCCAAAGCAATCAACCCCCTAATTGTTTACAGTTTCCATTTTCCCTGCGTCCGGCGTCTCTCACTTTCTCCTTTATGTGTTTCATGATTTATTTTGGAAGTGTTGCGATATAAAGCAAACAATCCTGCTCTCTATCCAAACAAGGCCAAAATAATCTAGTTGCTTTGTTTGTCTGCTCCACCATCTTCTTCCAATATGAAATGTTCCAGATATGATTTTTGTGAGCTCAGAGACTGCCAGTGTGTCTTTCGCCTATAAATCTCTCGACGAACTCTCTGGAGTCTTCTGCACAAAACATGGCAGATAAGAATGATAGGAACTGCATGGGGAGGAAGCACTGGGTTCAGGCTGAACATACATAGCATGTGTAATGATAGAGGCTGCTGTCTCTGGTAAGCATGTTTATTTGGTACTTAACACCAATTATAAAAAGCCTATAATGTATGCATTGTTAAAATACAGGTGCCTAATTATGCAAAATAAACTGCTTCAACAATCCCTGTTTAATCAAAGTTGGTTTGCAGTTTTAACATTTCTAAACACGATACTTTAAACCTACTTCATCTTACTAAACCTTATCAGCTGCTGCTAATATCTGTACGCTGCTATACGAGTAAACATTAGTGCTATCAGAAACCAGATATGTTATCTCTCTGAAGCATGCTAAATAGTTACCGTGTGATGTTTGCATTTCACCACACTTGACGAAATCCCTTTTTTTTTTTCATCCAAACATAATGTTTCATTCCTAACTTTAAATGTATATCAGCTTGTGGCTGTTTTAGTCAGTGACCTACCTTCTTTGAGCCAAATCCAGACTTTCCTCCTCAGCTGAATGCTCCGTTTGAGCTGTAAAAAGGAGGGAAAATATTGAATTAGGATGTATTAAGGGGAAGATAATAGGGGTTTTTGTGCTATGGATAAACATGGTTTTCCTCTGATAGCCAATAAGAACTGATCCCAGGAACACTGGTGGTTCCAGAGGGGGGCGCTGTGTTCATTAGCCATCCCTAAAGTTGTCAATGAGGAAGAAAAGAAGAAGAAAGGGGCTCTGGGCTGAGATGTCAGTGACACGGCAAGCGTGTTATCCAAGTGACAGTTAAGCACATTGTAAAGTTTGACGTGCTTCTGTGCGTTGACGCATGAGAGTGTGAGCCTGTGACGCCTGGGCTCGGGGCGGGGGGGCCGTGGTCTGTTTTGCGTGTGTGCGTCCACATACATGTGCATGTTCTAAGCAGAGCCGAAAGCAGGGGCGCAGGGTTGAGCAGAGAGGCTTGGGAACTGGAGGCTCCTGTGGACTCCTGCCATGTAAAAGTGTCTAAATAAAAGGCAGATGTGTGCGGCGGGCCAGGCCGAGGTGCAAGAATTTATCTAGGGCCAGAGAGTGCCTGTGATCTCAGATTTATTGCATTTTTCCAGATTCATCCTTTTTACAATGATGGGGGACCTTTCCTACTTGAAGATTTAAGAGGGGGAAGTCTCCAAAAAATTGTTCAAAGGCAGGTTTGGGGGTCTTTTGGGAGAAGGTGAGCTTAAGCCTCTGACCAACTACCTCTTTTACTTTCACTCTTTTTTTTTTTTTTTTTTACATGTATGTGACTAAAGGGGGCTGAGGTAAACCTAATGAATGAAAGTTGTGGCCATGTCTGGGATAGAAAAGGGGGGGGCCGTGACCAATGGCGTTAGTCTCAGTGGGGGTCAGGCTGGCGCCTGAGGTACCCCTCTGGTGCGACTGTGCAGAGGTGGCACTGGAGCCGAGAGGCTGAGGGAGGGAGAGAGAGAGAGAGAGTGGCCCAGGGAGAGAGAGTGTGAAGTCTCTCTTCCACCGCTCCCTGTGTAAACATGAAACCAGTAGTCGCTAACTAGAAAGTTATGAGATGTGCATGCTGAGAGGGACAATAAATTAGGGCTTTAAAACTCTGACACACTTTTCCAAACCACGGCTATACCTAGCAGCTAGAAGACAAAGAGATGGAAAGCAGTGTTAGAGGGATGCTTGGCGGAAATCCTCAGCATCCCTCTCTCTTTCCCCACATCAACTCTACTTAAACACACATTCACGTCTTCATCAAAAACAGCTTCCTCAGACAGTTGTCATGTGCAAATTCTACGCAGTCTACGTAAGTGGAATCTTGGTTATTGGGGTCTGACTCACTGACAACAAATAAAAAGTACACGGATGTGATGATACACATGTATTCCCTAAGAGGCCCGGCGAAAGGAGACTTACATAAAGCAAAGAATAAAAGCAGGAATTTGTTTTCAATTAGTCATGGCCTTGTTTACAACATCAAAAAATGCCGCTAAGAGTATCCCCAAAGGTTTCAAAGAGCTCCTATTAAAAAAGGGAAAGGAAAAAGGTGCTTGATTATATGATGAAATCGCCACGGGCAGTTTTTTCTTTTTACTTGGAGAATAGTTCTGAAGATAGAGAACAAATACATGTTGTTGGCAGAGGGAACTTGGCTCAAAGCAGGGAGAGGGTGAGCACAGGAATACCCTTAAGTATCCCGTGTTAGACCTGGTAGAGATCACACAGCCAAGTTTAAGAGGCAGAGCGGGGCGTTTGGGTTCACCTGCAGGCCCTGCTGTGAGCTTCTCAACAGGCGGGGTTATGGGTCAGCACTACTCAGTCAAACAAGTCTCAAGTCTTGATTCGCTTCTACACTTTTGTCTTGTTTACAAAGGAAGAAGTTTCCCTTGACAGTTAAATTCAATATGTTCAAATCATGTGTCAAACACATGCATCTGGCATCAGCCTCGTGAGCGTTTACCTGGGTGAGAAATGTATTCGATCACTGATGAGTCAGAGTTTAGAGCCTCAGCCGCTCTTTGATGTGAGGAGCTTTTGCTTTGTTTTGCCTTTTGAAGTCATGGATTCATCACGAACAATGATTACACCCCGCTCCTCCCAACGCACGGGCAACGGCTCGCGGAATTCTGTTTATAAAAGCGAGGTTTACAAGTATCCCACAGGAGAGTTTATGTTCAAGATGTGCCTTTGCAAATCAATGCCGCTTTGTAGCCAGTGGCAACCGCAGTGGTTTCTGTAAAAGCTTTTGCGATAATGGCCAAAGGGGAGGCTTAAGCGCTACTCACAAGTTGTTAAGGGAGATACACTAACTAGAACAATGTCATGGCACATTTCCATTAAAACAAATTGGTTCGGTATGAAATAACAAACAATCAGAAACTTTACTATAAACATGGACTCTCCACAGATGTTCACTCTGCACCGTAAACATACTGCTCAATCTCTTTGGGAGATACCTCTTCTGACTCTTTAATGATGGAGTGAGTGTATTGTTTCAGATTTTTTTAAGTGGGGTTGTATGAGGTACTTATCCCTACAGTTGATAGCAGTCAGCATGCCCCAAGTTGGAGAAGAAGTCAGGAATACTGGCATTAAGGCCAAGATATGTTCTACTGGGGACGGAGGCAGCAGCAAAGTGTATTAAATACAGGCCCTCCTAAAGAAGGTTAATATAAACCAGCCGCCCGACTACATTAACAGGCATTGCTGGTTTATTGCTGAGTTTCGGGTCTTTTTTGCCCACATTTTGAGATATCCTCCCTTAGTTTTAAGCCTCCATGTTAATCCAAAGCACCCTCATTTCCTACTGGTTTAAAGTGCTTATCATAAAACTGTCATGCATTTAGCTATTTTCCAGCTATTTATCCAGGCACATCTGAATCAAGAGATGTGACAGCAGAAGAAAGAAATGGAGCCATCTGAGGTAAACTAAGAGATCTTGGACACAGCGGAGGGTTCGTGTATAAGCAGCTTAGGTGAAGCAAAAGTGGAGCAGCATATGGGTGTATAATGAGACAAAAGTGTACACAGAAACCTTCAATAATGAACCAAAAAAAGCACTTGTGTTTGAATTCTTACATTGTTGATTTTCTCCTGCAGAAAGTATTAAAGGTCGAAAGGGATTTATTTTCCTGTGCATTTCAGCCCAACTTGCAGTTTGTGATTTCGGCAATAGAAGAAACAAGGTAAGGATATTTAGGGTGGCAGTTACTACAACTATAATAAATGCTCAGAAGACTAGTGTGTGGATCAGAAAGCGGACACACGGGGGGATGATCAGTGTGTCCCGGGGGAAGCTCTGCCCCTGTCCCGGTGGTCCCCAGCCATGATCCACTGAGGCCGGCCAGTCTTTACAAGGCGCGGCCAGAGGTGCCCTGCCAGCTTTATGGCAGCAGAGTACATGAGAACCATGTTAGAGGCAATGTGATCCCTTCTACAGGCCTGTAGACTGTCCTCCTGCTGTCTTACAGCGCACCGAGACGCCCTCTCCCAGCAGAACACAAACACATGCTCTGAAAGGCAGATCTGACCATCAGTCTGACATGGTAAAAAACATAATTACATCTTTCTCTTTTTTAAAAGGTCTCAGGGTGAAGACGGGGCTTTTCTGCTCTGTAAGCACAGTTTAACGACTAGTTCCTAACCTCCATCTTTGAAGACACTGACCATTTCTTTCAGGGTCATTTACAACTTAACATAAAGACAATTCATCTTATGAGCAGGACTGAGTAAGAATTTGTGCATGAAGAGATTTGGCAAAGATGCTTTCTCTTTATAAACACAAAACTGAGTCCATCACCTAATTCGGGATTAAATAAATAGTTAACATATCAATAAATAATTTCTCTCTTTTTGAAAAAGAGATAATCTTTTGATGCCTAAGTGTCATTGTCGAGATGTACATAAAATCTGCACGGTTTACTAATGATTCATGTAAATATATTTAACAATCCAGACTCAATATGTATACATGTTCATTTCATTTAATTCATTTCTTGTTTTAACAGTTAATAACCTGTATATAATTTATATTTTCATATTTAATTGTATTATTCTTGTGTGAATCTGTACCGTCCTGATTTTCACTCTCACCCTGGTGCTGCTTAAAATCCTGAATTTCCCCACGGGGTTTAATAAAAGTCCATCTTATCTTAACTTATGTTTTTGCTGTTAACATTTCTGTGAATTTAGTAAAATAATGGAAGGGGAAAATAAATACATATTTATAACTAGCAAATAATTTCTGTTTCCATACTGTTTTCGTGTGAGCAGTTTTGCCACAGATAAAACATTTTGACTTACCAGCAGAGACGAATCCGGCCATCTTCTCCTTGAAGGGCTGGAGGTTTTCTTCCGACGCGTTAGCACACACCTTCTGTACGTTCTTTTCACAAGCTGTCAGAGAGACAGAGGAGACAGAGGAGGGAAATGAGGAATGATATAAATGCATTATAATAAAGGGAATAGAAGAAAGATAAACTAAATGGTAAGAGTTAAGTCATTAAAGGACATAACTAATTAAGAACTTAAAAACAAATGAATAATAAGGGGAGGTGAAACACAAGATCACTTGAAAGAAGCTTGAGCTCTCTTTAAAAGCCATTTTATTAAATTAGAAACTCACAAAATGTTTTATCTTAACCTGAAAGCAAATAATCTACATTGTTCTTATTGTTTTCTTTCAGTAGCCCTCTTGTTGTTAAGTGTGTGGAACATTATGTGTTTTACACTCAAAATAATCACAATTACTGAGTGACTAAATGTGCCACAATGGAAAACCACAGACAAACTTCCCTTGTTACCTCCCCCAATGAGGGGGAGACACAACTGGGCGTAACACAAGGAATGAAAGAAAATGTAATTCAACAAAAAAAACAGAGAGAGCATTTCATTCAGATTTCAAAACATAAAATTATAGTTTTATTTATAGTTTAATTCATTCGTTTTTTTCATCCTTTTTCTGTTACTAATTGATTTTAACGGATACTATTAGTGGAAAGAGTGTGTACAAATCAGTGATATGTGTTTGATTTTTACATGATGTTGTTGTTTCCGATGTCCTATTATTGTAGTCTGGAAAGATGCAGTCAGGCACATTTCTGCTTTGTATCTTGCGTCCGACCTGGTTGTCCATGTGAGAGCAGCAGATGTGTTTGCTGTTTGTGGACGGGCTTGGTGCCAAATGAGCCAGCTCACACAGAGGAAACAGCCGTGACTGAGCGTGTTCCAGCCGAACCTCTCCACTGTAAGCCTGGGTTACTTTACACACAGACGCCTGGTGAAAGAACTTTGGCACATTCCTCCAATCTGCAAGTCATTATTGGCCGCAATAAATACCTTAACTTGCTTATGACCGCATAGCATAATAGTGCCGCAAAACACAAAAGGAGCGTTAACAGGTCTGGCCGCTGTCTCACTTCACTGCGTCGTAGCTTTTAGATCCGACTTTGACTCTCATATGTTCGCACGTGGAGCCGCTGCACCTGCAGCTCGGAGACCTCAGTCCATTACATCTTTTATTTATTGGCTGTCTTGATAGATCAGACAGGAAACACGAGGAGTAACTAGGTGCAGTCTCACAGTCGGGATCCCAGAAACCCTTATTGGATGGTTGGGGCAGGCAGTTGTGAAAATAAAAAACAGAAATCAGCAGGCACACAAACATGACAACCAAAATATCCTGTTTAGACAAACTGCATTTCATTACAAGAAATCCCCCAACTCAAAAGGACCCATTAAAACTGTGTTCAAAACAGCAAGTCTACAATTTAAAAAGGTGGCTCGCTTCCAAATGTGGTCCAGACAGCAAAGGCCGCAAAAAGGAAACCCACAAAAACAGCAGCTGTAAAGAATAAAAACTCCAGTTTGAGACATTGTCTTGGTTTTAGAGTTGAGTATTGAACAGGAGTATTCTGCTTCATGTTGAAGGTCGGACAGAAAAACCTTTAGGGCCTTTGCCTACAGTTTTTATGATTCACTATTGGTCCTAAATAAAGCCAAAGGGTGTGTTAGTGGAGTGTTAATGCGTCGCTCTGCACAAACAGTCCCACAAAAAACCTGGAAGGGACAAACAAGAATTAACAATACGTTTTATTAAATGTTTTAAAACAAATTGTTTTTATGTTCCGCTCTGATGTGTGAATACAATGTGCTGACAAACTATTTTGACAATAATTGTTTCCTTTCTTCATGTGGTCCTAGTCATAACACATAACTTGCTTAAAATGTTGATAATTATGGCATCATAATTATGATTAACATTTTTTGTAGGTAGGAATTAAAATATATATTATAGTAACAATATAGAGATGAATATGCTGGTAAGGTATTTTTAGTACATTTGTATGATAAGTAATTTGAATTTTTTTTGGAGTCACTGACAATTATTTTTCTTAATTCTCAGAAATAAATTACAAAAATAAAAATGTATATATTTTCTCTAATCAATCAAACGAAAAGTGCACGGATGTGATGATTCCCTAAGGGCCGGCGATCTGTGCATATCTATAATCCATACTTTTGATATTTAAATAGGAAGTTAATAAACCAGAATAAAAGTCTAATGACCATTCCGATATACAAGTGACAAATCATGAACCCAAAAATCGAATATTTTTTTAATTAAGGTATCGTCTGAATTAAAAATATTTACGATGACACAAAAGAGAATTAAATGGCAAAGAACAGCTAAGAAAAGTGATAATAATCACTGCTCTTCTAATGGAGACTAGCTAACAAAACAAAGCTTGTTTTCCAATTTACAACAGCGACTTCACTAGAGTGGTGCCCCCTGGTGTCAGACAGTGTGTCCCGTCAGGTTCTCAGTCAGGTCATGTAGCCACAGAGGACAGTGTCCTACCACAGACACACAGACACACACTACACACTACACACATTTACTTAGAGGGAAAAACAGATGAGATCACAGGCAGTGGTCTCAGCATTTTTGGAACTGAGGTGCTAATGTATTCTCCATCAAGACATCATTGAACAGGACTGTTAAAAAACATAATCCAGATCAACATTAAGCACTTTTATGGAATGTGTTAGGCCAGCAAATAAGGAGGACATTTGAGCTCTTCATGAGCCACATGTGAGCTTCCATGTGCAGACAAATCCAAGCAGATCCCCAGGTAAAGATGCCACAATGAGTGAAAACACAGACTGAATCAGAACTGGTATCCTGAAGCACTCAAGCAACACTTGCATATGCAATTCTATCTAAAGGAATCATCCTCTAATCTATCACATCCTACGTGGGGAGAGTCAAGCAGCTATTGTGTAATAATGACAACAGCTGTGGGTAACTGGAGGCGGTGGGAGAGTTAACGGGAAGAAAACAGACCTCTGCTCCAGGATTTACCCTGCGTGGTTTGCAAAAAAATGGGCGCCTTTGATGACAATATGTAATTATGATTTTACCGCAGTGAGCCAAAGCCCCTCACTACAGCTACCAGGAAATCACATCACACCAAGACAATGCACAACTGTGTGTGTGTGGATTATGAAAATGCTTAAACAGAGAATGGGCAGCCTGTGGAGCACCACAAGATGAGCAAGCTAGTAGTGTGATGAATGTTTCTGTCTCAAAACACCCCGCAACCTCCTGACACTGTAGCTCTGGATCATTATTAAAAGTAAACACTGAGGGAGATGACAAGCAGGCAGAGAACCGCATGAAAAACACAAAAAAGATTTGTTGCCATCAGAATTACAGTCCCAACTAAACCAATAACTCATTTGAAATCTTGTTATTTTCAGTTTTACAAATCCGTTTGTAGAACCAGATAGTGAATCTTAAGCCCTGTTGTAAAATAATTAATTCAATTGGGAGGTACTTTGGAAAATGTTTTTATCAGAGAGGTTAAATCCGTACAAGGCTCCATCTCTGGCATATTTTTTGTTATTTATACCTGGAAAGTGAATTTTCTCACTGATCCCCAATTATCTCCAATCCCAGCAGACTGTCAGACTTCCAGCTCCCCCTTCTACGGGATGAAGCCTGCTACCCCCCCTTCGCTGAGGCCAGCCAGGAGACTACCTCTGTAGGGAGAGAATGTTAGACACTCTCTCCCATTTCCCTCCTCATAAATCACCAGCTATCCATCAAACTATAACCCCTTTTCGTACCTTTTTGTTGGAGAATACTCTGTTGACAAGTAGAGACATCAGGCAAAATGTGCTGGCTCATGAGAGAATGCCATGATAAGTCATGACAATATGTATCTATGACAACTAATTAATTTAGTTGTACTTTTAAATAAACATAATTTTGATAAAAAATGTAATTAAATGTAGAAAAAAGGTGAACAGATTTGATACATTATTTTAGGCACACGCCATTTGCAACCTATCATTGACAAACATCCCAACAGTGTGCATTATTTCCCTGTTGTTTGTTGACTGTACCTCAGCATGCCGACTTCACACATGCCATTCCTAGCGGAGCCTCTGTCGTTAAACAGACGTCAGGCTAAAGGCCCTGCCTGAACCTGACATTAAAGGCCATTTAAAATCAGGACACTGTCTACCTTTGCCACAGTGATGAATGCCTAACCTGGGCCAGGGCTTCTATGAAACACTAAACTCCCCTGAGCAGCAAATGAGCTCTGACCGTTTCTTTTTATTTGATCCTATTTCATTCGGTAGCGTCCCTGCCTCTCTGTCCAGTCCAATTACGCAGCAGTTAAAGGGACCTTTATGTAGGTACTCACAGGACTGAAAATACAACTTTGAGTTTGATGAGCGAGTTTGCATGATAGAGGTTCAGTTGTTTTCTTTAGGTGATGGACTCTAATTGAAGATATTTGTCCTTATGAGAGCCATACAGTAGGTTGGTTCCTTGTGGCCTCCCTCTCCCCCTGAGAGGAGCACACAGAGAGGTCATCACCCTCTCCCCAAACAGGAAGCCCCATCAAAAGAGGATCATGTTTCTGCACAAGCCAAGTGAAGGAGAGGGCAGCCAAAGTGGACGGGGACCATCACGCTAACTAAATGCTAAACAAACATGCAGCATCTGAAAACACACTCCAGGGTTCATTTACATACAGTATGCTGAGATTTGAGAGATAGACACCAATGTTATGCTGTGTAAGGAGGAGGCTTAGCTTAGAGAGACTGCTCACAGCATAGAGTCTCCTGACATTTGACCTTAGCCTGGAGGGCGAGACACCGCCGACCACGGCAGTCGCCACCTCAGGATCAGGTGAGGGGTAGACAGAGCGAGTACCCCGAAGTGTGACTCAGTGTTAGCCTCTCGGTGTCAGACACAATTCACAATGTGGATGGAAGTGATCTGTGTTTGCATTATAATTAAGACCACTTGCTTTCTTTAGGCTGGTTTATAATAGCCCGGCATAAATATTTATTCCTGGCGGCTGGAGAGGATAAAAATGGTGGGAGTCAGAGGTGGAGCTCGCCAAACATCCAGAATCCAACGTTCGCCCTGTGATGCTAATACCCCCGAGGACTACTGTGCCAGACTGTGCTGCAGCAGAGATCAAATACAAGGGCCCTTATGTTGCATTTATTGTCTTCAGGTCTTCCATTTTTCCTAATAAATGAGTGACAGCTTGAGGTGGGTCTGGGTACTTTAGTAGACTCTTTGTATTTTTCCCCCAGGTCAGAGAGGAGAGGGCTTTAACAGCAATCTAAAAAACGTAGGGGAGAGCTGCCGAGCATATCTAATTGCTTTCATATGCCGTATTATTGGTTGATTTAAATAACCACAGACACCAGGGGCACTGGGGGGCATCGCCTTTAACCTCCGATTGGCCTGGGCCAAGACTGGCTGGCTGGCTGGCTGAGGGGCTCGGCGCCCACGACACTTTGAGCTCTGAACACCAAAATCAAGTTTACATTGCGTCAGTTATTATTCCGATGCTTCGTCAATGAGCTGAAAGTTGCCTTTTTTGGATTCAACTCCTACTCTAAAACAAAGAAATGCAGAAGAAACTTTGGCGCTCTGTCATAGTTCCTGAAACATGAGAGGTTGTGGTGTTATGATGACACAGCTTTTCAGAGATACAATGTCTGAAAACTGGGAAAAAGCCAGCCTCAGGCCATGCAAGGTCCTCAATACAACCCCAACCCTTCTTTACACAGTACAGGAAAATAACATGGAGATCAACATTTACATTCAAACTGCGCTGGTGAAAGATGGTACTGTATACAATTACCCTGACTGATTTACAATGAAACAAATGTGACCTAACAAAGGAAAATGCAATGTGGTGTGCGGTTTAAGCCTCGACAGCCGCAGTGGAAATGAATATGCAACAGGGTATGTCCTACCACTCAAATCTTTTTTCAGCTTCCTCATGTCCTTGGTGAGGTCTTCAAATTTAACCTGACCAGCCTGGAAGAAATCCTGAGGCTCAGGCATAGGGAACACACTCTTATCTGTGCCAGCGTTCTGTACCAGGGGAAGGAAATATACAAATATATATGAGTGACAGATGTTTTACATTGTGTGTATTGTGTTAATGTGATTGACAGAGTCTTACCTTGTCAAAATTACGCAGGTAGTACAAAACAACATAATCCACCAGGTTCATCCGATTGTCCTGATAAAGAAATTACAATTTTACTTTAGATATGAATATACATCTCTCTAATTTGATTGTTTGGCCTTACTTAGCTAACAAAATATTTACCAGGGAATTATGGCAGATTTTCAATGTTACATTGCATGTGTTACCCTGCTCTTGACGTCCTTTAATTTGGGAAGGATCTCCAGTCCGAAGCCATCAGCCTGACCTCTGGTCCTGTTCCCTCCATTCATATAGTTCCCAAAGGCCAGAACAAGACCCATCACTTCCCGCAAGCTGTCACACTCCAACAGTTCCTGACACAGAGACACACACACACAGAACCTTTGGGTTGATAAACCTTAACGCAAAAAAAAATTTGGCCGTATAATGTAACTCATTGTGCCTGACTCAAATATACCAAATAAACCTTAATGCAGCTTAACGACACTTTCGGAGAAAACTGCTCGTGGACATGGTGTTCTTACTTTGCTGACATTGGAGACGATCTCCACCTTGCGCCGGATGGAGGAGATGGTATCGAGGAAAACTGCCTGGAAGATGATGCAGTGGGCTCGGCCCTCAAAGTCGGGAATCTGGGAGAGCTCATAGAGAAACCTGGAAAACAAAAGGGGAGGAGGAGGTGGTGGTGGAAGAGAAAGGGGTGTGATGTGTTATGACAGAATTAAACAAAACGTCTAACAGGAAGAACTATTTTGGATCCTTGGCAGGCTGAGTCGATGTTGCTATTCACAGGCAGCTGATAGTCATGAGCGGCGCTGCTCGGCTGGGTTTGAAAGGTCCGCGGGGTCAGGTGGAGGTAGAGCAACGAGCGGGGCACGGAGACTGATCAAAGGAAGCTCCGGCCTGATGCGGGACGACTTATGTAAACAGTGCCGTGTCAGAGGGGAGCAGAGCGGTAACATCCTGTGTGATTAGGCCATGCTGATGGGGCTAGACACTGAGTAGGGATGACTCGGGCAGCAGTAGTGACAGCTCTGGTCAAACATGGAAATAAGAAGGCCAGGCCGAGCGGCACCGCTGGGTCTAGGCCTCGTTAATGGGCCCGAAACTACTTAACCCTGACAGGAACTACTGGAGCAATGTCCATTACACACACACAAAGTTGTAGAGACATTATGACAAAAAAGACTTAAGAAAGAGGGAATCAAAAAAATGTATCCCAATATTAGGCTAAATTATTTAATATGTTCTAATAAACTTATTAATTATTAATATTGGAATACATTAATTTTTTTATTTAATTCATTTGGGATTGGTCTGTTTCGTGGGAAATCTCTGAAAGTAAAGTAAATGTAATAGACTTAGCTAAACTACTGGTTGAAATAAGATAAATAAATACTGACAGCACTAAAAACAATATCTAAACCCAACTTAATTTATCTTAGAAATACAGGCGAGTTTATCATGATTTATGAATGTATTTAAAAAATATCTTACTGTTCGGGTTTGTCCAGCAGTTTGACTTCATCTTCCTTTGCATTCTCATAATGTTTCGTTATCTTGCCCAACTCATCACTGGTGGCCCTCTATGAAGAAACACACATCGAAAAAACAGGAAACATTTATAACCAATTGTTGCAATAAAAATAATATGACCTTTCTATTCTCGTTAAAACTGTTGGATAACTTTAGAGACTTGATTTTATTACAACAGATAGACCGCTCCTTCATACTTACATTTTCATATAAAGCCTCTATGGTCTCCAAATCCACCACAGAGTTGTCCACAGTAAGCACAGCTGGAACAGTAAAGATATTCATTATGAGCAGTCAGCCTTATAAATGGATAAGATCTTTGCCAAAGCATGCTTCTTTTTAACTGCTGCCAGTGTATGGAGAACAAACTTATTTTTCCCACAGTAAACTCATGATAGCCCTGTAACTTTTTCAAACTTCGGCTAAAAGAAATGTATATATTTTGCAATACATACTACATATTGGCAAATCTATATGCAATACATACTACATATTGTAGAAGAGAAATAATATTTGACTAAAAGCAAAGTCTATCTTCATCTACACTCCACCGACACACAAACCATTATTGAACTACGCAGCTCATAGCTAACTTAGAATGTCAGCTTGAGGTGGTGAAGCCAGGCTCTGGGTGTAGATATATGGAGGTCAGACTGGGTCTGATGCCAAGGATACTTTGGCCAACGCTGACTCAAAACAGATTGCCTGCTTAACCTCTTGGCTGACTGTAATGATTTTTAGAGATCGACAGGAGATGGTGAAACAAGCGAGAAACATAATTAAGGTTAATTAAGTCTGGCAAAGATCATGATTTAGCCACATAAAAACTGAGATGTGTGAAAAAGGTTTAAAGTTTCTTGTCCTGCTTTGCCTACTGGCTGTGTGTTTGTTTACCCTGACCCAAGTAGTAAAAACGAAAGGCAAAAAGAGAAAGTGACTCATGTTCCGTGTCTGAGAAGTGTCACAGGTTTATAGCTCAGTAAGGGAGGAGGACACGACAGGAGGGATGGCTCCAGTGCTGCACAGTCAGTTGAAAGTTGTCTGGTTGGGGTCAACTGAGGAGGGCAGCATACTCTCAAAGCAGTCCCTCAATGTGACTAAACATTACCAAGAACTGATGCAGTAACAGAACTGTATTCTACGTAGAATAGGCTCACACCGCCATACTTTCTGATTAGGGATATAATTGTATTTTCAGCTGTCAAAGTATAAAGATAACAACACAAGCTAGCTTCAGTAGGCTAATGCTATTAAACAACATAGCTTACATTTTCAAACAACAAATAGTGCAAAGTTAGCACATATAGGCATAAAGAGAAAGGCCGGAATTGACTGTATACAGTATGTAGCTTGTTGTATTATTGTATTCGATAGTAGTAGCTCAACGGTCAAATATCGTGTAACATAACAACACAATGTCAGAAAGTTGGGCTACTCAGCAAAGATTTACAAATGTTTGCTAAAGTTAGCTAATATAACAATAGCTTTTTACTATATTAACATTAAAAGCAAAGCTTTGTATGTTTTTGCCACTGAGGCTACAATTGACAATTATGCAATCACAACAAATAGTCAAAAGTGTTCTAGCCAAAAATTAACACAATGTTAGTTACACAGCAAAATATAGCAAACGTTTGCTAACATTAGCCAATAAATTACCAGTAGAAATGTTTGTCATGCCAGACCAAGTAACTGAAGACAATGGAATTCAAACATTTAATTTCTAAAGACAGGAATGTGTTATTTCATGCCTTTAAATTAAATTAATATTGAGATAATAATTTATTGAATTCTAGCTACTACCAATATTCATGTATAGTATACATTCAAGAATTCGAGTTTTGAAAAAGGTTTAAGGTAGAAAAGTATGTTTATAACAGTTTAAAAAGTGCTGTTTTTAGAGTACCACGCATCATTTATCAAATTGGGACAGGTAAATGAGAGTATTTTAACACCACAGCCCTAGTCTTTTCAATGACT
The DNA here is from genome assembly GCF_000735185.1 of Notothenia coriiceps. Taxonomy (NCBI): domain Eukaryota; kingdom Metazoa; phylum Chordata; class Actinopteri; order Perciformes; family Nototheniidae; genus Notothenia; species Notothenia coriiceps. The sequence continues at coordinate 139,717 of NW_011350552.1, forward strand.
TGCTTCCAGCTAACAAGGTAATACTTTTCATTCTGGTTCCCAGCTGTTCTTGTGGCAGAGAAGCTGTCAATGTGGTCCCATGTCTGGATCACAGAGAATGCTGGAGGTCCACTTCCTACATCTTATTAGAGTGGATTATTCAGTCCCTCAGCCATGCAGCCGTCAATCACACACCAAAGGGGGGCCTGCTCCAGTGTGCACAGGAGCACTCTGATCCGAGGGGAGCCGGATATCTCTCCACACCAACAGATCAAAGCCTGCCTGCCAACCGCCTCACACCCTCTCCTTCTACTTTTCACTCATCGGCTTTGGTGTGGAAGGGCATGTGTGGTATGTGAACATGTGTATGTGTGTGTGTGTGGTTAGTTGGTGTGTGGGGGAGAGCCTCCCTTTGCCCTTGAACCATGGTGGCCCTTGAGGTCCCCCAGTCACTCCGGCGGGTGCAGTTGACCCCCTTCCTCCCTCAACCAAAGTGCTACCTTTCCTACTCCCCTCTTTCCCTTTCTCCCTCCCTCCCTAGTAGCTCTAATTACATTACATGTCCCATGTCCTTTTAATTTGGCAACAAAGGGGAGGCAAGAAGGCGAGGCCAGGGACTAGAGGTCTTAAAAGTGCTTATTAAGGGCCATCATTGTCTGATTCAAATTGTCCATTTCACATACAACACCCATTAAAGACACCAGGAAGCAGTTTCATGCTGGGTGTTTAACCAAACCTCCTCTACAAACTGACACTGGAACAGAGAGAAAAGGATTGAAGGGTTAGGAGAAAAAAATGGGCGTCCTGGTGTTATGTGCTGTTTGGCTTGTGTTTGAGGTGGTTTTATGTGGTAGCGCAGTGTCTGCTAACTGTGGAAGGTGGTTTTGTACATGCTTAGATCATTAGTGGGGTGTCAGTCCCATTAGGCTTGTGGAAACCGTCACTGGCTACAATAAACAGATCTGCTGGCCGCATGCTCAGACTAGCAGGCGGCAGGCACTCTCCGCCACAGTCCCATCTACGCTGTCCCCAACACACATATTATGTGTTTAGACACACATATAGCCACTTTACCACACACACACGCCTGTATTTTCCACAGAACAACCAAGCATGCAATCAATTCATGCAAATGAAAAAGTGTGCCATTTGATTTTAAACAGTGCAGGAGGTATTTAAAGCAACCTGACAGGAAAAACTGAAAGGCTGCTTTTATCCGTCTCACATTTTGGCAAACTAGGCATTTTCTATCTCATCGTGATTACTGGAAAAGTAATTCACGTTCCATTCAAAACAAAAATTGTTAATATTAAAAGGTGCCTCTAGTTACAAATTAATAGCTGTCAAGAGCTTGGAAATAATTCCCTGCTGCAGGGCTCACTATCTCATCTCTAAGAATAACTCCATCTGCATTTCATCAGGAGTCATCCTCAATTTATTGTTAAACGGGACTGTAAATTTGGTTTATTGCTGTTGAATTGAAATAGGAGCTCCTTCCTCGAAAGAAATCAAAATTAAAATCATAGTGTGCACAAAGATCTTAAGATTTCCAAACAGACTGACATCGGAAAATACTTGTTCACCTTGCTGAATGTCCTTCATCTCCAGATGCAGGCTCGATATTAGAATGCCGACTGCTTGCGAACGCTTCCCATCCAGCAGCTTGATAATCTGAGAAGAAAAAAAACGGAAACACATTATTCCTAGTATTAAACAGGGCGAGTTGGTGGAATTCAGAATAAACCCCACAGTGTGCATTTCACTTAATAATGCTTAAGCTTAATTCCAAATGTTAAATAAAGTATAGTGGCTCATTATTGAGAAGAGAACAACATATGTATTATTGCCACATTGTTGGAAGTTGGTTTCACATTTCAAATAATGTTAGGGTTCATTAAGAAACCTTTACTCGAAATTAAACCACCAGATTTCTTCCCAACAAGAGTTTATCATCAATTTCATTATGCAAACACAGGCATAAAACAAGCTGAGGAACAGATGGTGAATAAAAAGTTAATTTCTGTGATGAGAGGCCGGTTGAAAATCACTTAGTCACTTCCCCTGGCTGTGGAAGCAGATGATAGATGATGAGCAAGACAGAGTGCCTGAAGCCCAGAGCAGCCTGGGAATCATCTCGGTTGACCCACACGACCAGACTAATCAACACACATTGTCGTAACCCATCATTGTGATGCAAATGACTGGGAAATATGCCGAACACACGTAGCTGGGACACACTTTGTCAAGTTACATCAATGAGGGAGCAAAGTCAAACAGAAAAGCACCTCCTCCAGTTTACCGAAGAACATGTGTGAGATATAATCAAAAAATATCAAGTCGCAGTGAAAGTACAAAGGCCAAAGTTGCACCATAAAAGGACAGTCTAGAAGAGCAAGCTTTTATAACAAACTATAAATTCACAGGATTTTTATTTGTGCGTACACATGGTCACAATTACTTATGACTGAATTAGCCGTAAAGCCAGAGAGAGTTTTGGCAAGGTAAAGCCCCGCTCTAAAAGTTAATGTGTCAGGCTTCTTCATTAGGTATTATGGCAGTGTCGGCTACTGGGCTGTCCAGTGGGAGCTGGAGAGCCGAAGCCTTAGAAGTGGGTATTGCATTACAGGGCGTTAGTGGGTGCCATGCTGCTTCCAGCTCTATTACCTGGATCACTGGGGATCTCCCACTCTAGGGACTTGAGACGGCTGAGTACCAGGCTTTCCCAACACCTCTAATTAACCACTTTGGACGGGCCACACTTAAAGCAGTCCAGGAACCCTTCCCACTTACTGTGGCTACAGAAATCGCCAAATTGGCTCAAACAGTTACGTTAATGAGAAAAGACAACTGATGCTGGATGCGTGGTTTCAGACAAGCAAAACAGAGGAGGGAGACGCGTGATGCTGATGCTGAGACAGGTACAACAAATAGCTGATGTCTCCCTCCTGGGGGCAGAACAATAATTTAGTTTGAAATGCAAACAGGTCAGAAAGAGAGAAAGGCGAGCCGCCTAAGGAAATAAACAAACTAATGAAGGGGAGACACTGGGAGTGTCGGCAGTTTGAGCTGAAGCAGGTGGCTGATGTTATGCGAGGTGGGCAGGGGGACGCTGGTTCGGAGCCGAGAGGAACGTTTACACAACCACGGATGAGCAGCCAGCATGCTCCGCGGTGACTGTCTGTCTGACTATCTGTCTGGAATCACCCAGGCAGATGTTACAATAACAACTGGATCAAGACTTCACATCCATAACCACCTCCGATACACTCCGCAACCCCAGCCGTGTTAATCTTACACCCACTCTCCCACGTCACAGCCACAGCTTCAAATATGTCTTTAATAAACGCACCATGATTGCTCATAAGTCATCCCCATAAACCAGTTAAAGCTGATGTTTGTTTAAGGAGATCCGCTATGTTTAAACTTGATACAGGTTTGATTTATGTGCTTAGGCGAAATGACCTTTTTTGTTGTTCATATTTGCTCATGTACAAACTTTAGCTCGATTCATTTCCTCATCTCTGCCTCCCTTCTAATCCCTCAATCAAGTATGCACCGACATGCACATCCTCCCCAGCCCCCCCAGCACCACCACCACCACTCCTATAGGTGCCCCGTCTTCATTGCCTCCTCTCACCAGTGGAGCGGAGCCACATGCCTGCAATTACACCAGAGTCCAGTCCAGTCCGGTCTGCTCGGGCGGGAGAGCTGTCTTCCATGTCATCTCCTCTGCTTTGATATGCTAATCAGCAGCGAGAGAAGGGCTCCAGAGTAAACAAGAGCTTTGATTTCTCTGTGGCACACATGATAAAGATTATCTCACTCATGTAGGCATCGTCTGCATCCCCCGAGTTTCAACTTTTTGCGGAGTGTGGAGATGTTGGAAAGTGGGGAAGTGGCTCATATGCATAATGTACACACACATTCCATTCCCTCCCATTCATCTCCTCTCGCCGCACACACTGCCCCAGGCCGTGGTGTTAGCATGATCTGGCAGCACTTTCTGAGCAAGTGCATAATGACTCGCGAGGAGGACGTGCCGTCATCACACACGTGCGTTCAAGCACACAGACGCACGAAACACCGAAACGTACACATGCCGGTGCATACACAAACACAAGGAGAAACAAACAAGGTAATTGAACACACACAAATACCAACACAGATTCAATGCCAACATTATAACAAGAGGCAGGTCTCCCACCGTGTCCAGCGGTATTGGCAGACATCAGAATCCCTTTACTAGTCCCACGGAGGGGACATTTGCGTAGTTACAGCAGGAAAAAGAGCCACAGACAGCTTAATGTTACATGTTAAATATGTGACATGCATTTAAAAAAAAAGTACTAAGTTATGATATAATTTAAAAAATATATATATATATATATATATATAAAATAAACAATTACATAATTTCAAAAGAATACACATCCTGTAACAGTTCTTAGGATTTAGCAGCCAGGTATATATATTACAGTTATTAACGGCATCTACAGTGGGGCAAAAAGGTATTTAGTCGGCCACCAATTGTGCAAGTTCTCCCACTTAAAAAGATGAGAGGCCTGTCATTTTCATCCTAGGTATACCTCAACTATGAGAGACAAAATGAGAAAAGAAATCCAGAAAATCACATCACATTAAGAGCCCCCTCTGTCCTCCACTTGTTAACTGTATTAATGGCACCTGTTTGAACTCGTTATCAGTATAAAAGACACCTGTCCCCCTGCTTAAGCCAGTACATGTCCAGGCCCGTCTGAAGTTTGCTAGAGAGCATTTAGATGATCCAGAAGAGGATTGGGAGAATGTCATATGGTCAGATGAAACCAAAATAGAACTTTTTGGTAAAAACTCAACTAGACGTGTTTGGAGGAGAAAGAATGCTGAGTTGCATCCAAAGAACACCATACCTACTGTGAAACATGGGGGTGGAAACATCATGCTTTGGGGCTGTTTTTCTGCAAAGGGACCAGGACGACTGATCCGTGTAAAGCAAAGAATGAATGGGGCCATGTATCGTGAGATTTTGAGTGACAACCTCCTTCCATCAGCAAGGGCATTGAAGATGAAACGGGGCTGGGTCTTTCAGCATGACAATGATCCCAAACTCACCGCCCGGGCAACGAAGGAGTGGCCTTGTAAAAAGCATTTCAAGGTCCTGGAGTGGCCTAGCCAGTCTCCAGATCTCAACCCCATAGACAATCTTTGGAGGGAGTTGAAAGTCCGTGTGGCCCAGTGACAGCCCCAAAACATCACTGCTCTAGAGGAGGTCTGCATGGAGGAATGGGCCAAAATACCAGCAACAGTGTGTGAAAACCTTGTGAAGACTTACAGAAAACGTTTGACCTCTGTCATTGCCAACAAAAGGTATTGAGAAGAACTTTTGTTATTGACCAAATACTTATTTTCCACCATAATTTGCAAATAAATTCTTTAAAAATCAGACAATGTGATTTTCTGGATTTGTTTTTCTTATTTTCTCTCTCATAGTTGAGTTATACCTAGAATGAAAATTGCAGGCCTCTCTCATCTTTTTAAGTGGGAGAACTTGCACAATTGGTGGCTGACTAAATACTTTTTTTTTAACTTTTATTGCACATCTAGCACATATTGCACATAGGTGGTTGGTATTTAACAGCAGCAAGTTACACAATTTACAAAATACATGCAGAAAACACTGTGGTCAGATTCTGAAAATGATGCAGCCTAGTTTATAATCCTAATGATAGAACATTGAAAAACGTTAGACATTTCAAGATGTCTCCATGGGCTCAGCGTTGGGCAGTATGCAATTTTGCATCTTCTAGATCAAATAAAGAATTGGTCTATTGAGAAATAACTAAGCCCTCAAATCAGAATGAAGTAGAGCCAAAATTATATAAGAAATGATTGCACAATAGCTGAAAATATTACATTTAAAAACACATTCAGTCGATCTTGATGGTCCATTTCTCCTTGACTCAGTAGCACCTAATCTCTAACCCTGCTCTCATCCTTTCCTCCAATATATCTGTTCCTTTTCGTTCCATATTTCCATTCCTTTCTTTTCCACCCGTTAACCAGCTGAACTTCTTGGAAGCCATCATCAGCTGATGATTCAGATGATTTCTTCCCCAAATGATTTCTCTCCCTTTAACTCAGTATAAACTTTCAAAAGGATAACAAATGATTGAGTAAACAACTCTTTTTGACCTTTCCAGCAACTTGGACTGACAAAAACAACCATGTCTTTAGGTATTTACTTCCCCTCTTTAATCGTAGAGTTGGACTGTGAATGCTCTCGTGGCTCTAAACACAGACCTTTATATTAAATCTAAGGATCCTGTCTAATCACAGGGCTGGGGACAAAATGTCTAAACATGGATATCAACCACAGCCAGTGATATCAAAACTACAGACCATACATGTCCTTTTTGTCAATAATAAAAACAAAGCTATGTTGTCCAGGAGATTATTATTTAAAGATTGATATGAAATAGTCTCAGCAGTGTTTCCATTAGTGGGGTCAATCCTCTTCCAGGCTGATGTAAGCCTAGGCAGGAGACAGTTGGCTAGATTTGTGTCTAGATGTGGCTGTCTGAGTTGGATCAAATGTTGGACAGTTTGCCGCTTTAGAGTGACCAGACTGAGCGGAGAGAAGGAGGACAGAAGAACACACACACGAGCACACACACATTTAGGCCCTCTGGAGTGCAGTGGAGCCTTGGCAAATTGATCAGAATAGGGGGATGTGTATGGATTTAAAGGGGGAGAGTCTGGGGCAGTGGCCGATTTTTAACTGCTTGGACGCCACAGTGAGGACCACAAGGCGGCCCGGGTGCTGACGCGGCGCTGGCTGCAGCAGAAGTGCAGCGTTGCAACATTTGACAAGACATCAACAAGTGGGGGGGGGGGGGGGGGGGGTAGATCAATCTGGCACACCTTCGCTTTCGTTTCATCTTTAAAAAGGTCTCCTATCATGCAAAATGCACTTTTTTTATGTCTTTTACACATACATATGCGTCCCCGGTGTGTCAGGGAACTCACAAAGTGTCAGAAAATAAAGCCCTCTCTCTTTTCCTCCGTACCCAAATCTCTAAAAACGGGGGTACATTGGAGCTGATCTAAATTTGCTGCCGATATGACATAATATCGGAAATGTGGCTTTAACACCCTATCAGAAACATCGCTATCAGAAACAATGCGCAACGTTTTGGAAGTAATATGGTCTGGGTAAAATTTGAGCTCAGGCGTTAGCTTTTCCCCCCCACTTTAAAAAAAAAAAAAGGCTAAGGACCCAGAATCAGCACTTCTCTAACACGGCTGAAATAGAGGGATATGTCGAATGGGTGATGTGTTTGGTATTTTGAGCAAAGCACTTCATGGAAATGTTTTTCATATATTTGTACATATATATATATATATATATATGAGACCTATACTACATGCCTAAAAACAGTATAATAGGAGACCTTTAAAAACTTGATTTTGAAGTTTGCACAGATGGAACAAAACGAACAAACATGATTCTAAAGCCCTGCTTTCATTCGATCGTGCACAGTGAGCTTGGTTTGTACAGAAAAAAACAAGGGAGTGAACCCATAAACTGATAGCTGGTGTTGGCCCCGTGCAAGACCTGGCAACTGCACGCAACAGCCTGGAGGAGACCCTGATGAGAGTCCCAATCCATTTCTTCCCCGGTTCAACCCTTTGCTATTCCTTTCTTTGATTTATTATTGAACATGAAAGCATACAGAAAGTCTCTTGGTGTTCTTTCTGCAGAAAGAACACCAATAATGCCTCCAGGTTGCTGCAGTGAGAGACAAAGTGCACAAGATAACCATCAAAAGCAACAAGAAAAAGCCAGTCATTTGGCTTTACAAAACCAATATTACGAAAAATGTAGATAACGAGAAGATATACAGTATGAGGAGGAGCGAGTAGAGGAAGTAAATCTACCTTCTTAGTTTTGGCTTTCTTCTCAAAGGTGTCCGACAGGGGTTTCTTCTTTGGCTGCAGCGTGGCCTTCGAGAAAAGATCCTCAAACTCATTGGCGTCGAGATTTGGTTCCTCCAGAGAACCCCACAGTGTGTTGTTGCTGGAAAATAAAAGGCAATATTTTAATATGTGATTTATTTTATGCTTTTTACATAAATATATGCATCAAAACTAAAACTCCCTATGACAGTGGCTCACAGTCCAGGCTTTATTTGAGCTAAACAAATTGTGTGTTCTATTTGTGGAAGTGTATTTGATGTTTATTCAACCTGCCCACTGCTTTTCATTTTCCATTTCGCTGTCCCGCAAAAACTTGGCAGGAAGGACTGCAATCTCAACTTTAAAAAGCACTGTTTATGAGCGAGGTGATAAAAATAACAAAAGTTTCAGACGTGCTTGTTTCTGTAATATGGGGCCATTCCCGGGAAATGGACTCAAATACGGGAGGCAATGTTGTGTTTCAGAAGTTGCCGAGTAACGTGGAAAAAACAAACAGAGGCAGAAATAAGATCAAGAGGTGTCTAAAGTCAAGAGGATGTTCAGGATTTAAGAACTCTGTTGCTGTAACAATTCCATCTGTGTCTGCTTTACTTTACTAAGTCTATTAATAAAATGCTTACCAACAAATAAACATATTCAAACAACAGATTTTGGAATGACGACATTCTTAATACGCTGCACATGCCTAAATACTGGTTTCCTATTGTTTAACACGTCGCAGGCTCATTGTTTAATGACATTACATCTCATATGTGAGGTCATGAGATTGGCAGGTCATTTCCCCCAAATCAAGGCCCAGTTACAATGAAAAGAGATCCTGGACACAGCACACTAACACAAGAGCTTGCAGGTTTATCGTGGCTTAAATAACAGAACAATCAACTGCATTGCCAGTGACTCAATTAGGGCCGTGTAAGTCCAATTGTTTCTGCATGCTGTTGGCCTCATATTGCTTAGTAAGAGGCGGCCAAGAAGTTTTTCTGTTGAAGACATAATGATTCTGTCCTGAAAACGCTTTGATTTTGTACTCCTTTTCCGATAGACTGAGGAAAATAAGACAGCCTACGACTCCCAACTGTGCAGGAAACCATCTTGGAAAAGAAAACAACATCCAAAACCCCAAATATATTTCCACACAGGACCACTTTCTAATTGACCGGATTACGACAGTTATTGAATTTGAATCCTATCTTAAAGTTCCCATTTCTTTATTTCCCAAGAAAGTTTGCCCCGCATTCTGCCAACCATACTTTATGTTCGAGCTCACATTCAGACACCTGGCATCATTTCAAACCGTATACTGTTCCCTCCCTCATAACTCAGAAACCTCACACCATTAACAGAGATCACACAGCTGATCCAGCTATAGTTAAACATCTGACCCATTTAATGCCCCTTAACTTGGCCCTTTACAGTTAAATTTATAGCTGACGTGAAACTGCTGTAGTGTAGTCAGGCAGTCCTCCAGGCAGCGCTGGCCAGGACCCGAGAGAAAGAGAGAGTGCGAACCACAACTCAGTTTCCCCCCGCTAATCCAGCCATGGAAATACAAGGCCATAAAGCTGGAAGCCTGGCACTCGGAGGCAACAACCACAGCCACTGTAAATGGGCTGGATAATCCACTTACAATTACAGAGTGTCTCAACAGTGCCAGAAGACGAGGGAGCATGGGGCACACGGCATATCTTTGATATCTCTCTGAACAAAGCTAAACTAAGATCCCATTAAGATGTCATATTGATGACATCCTGCAGAAATCCACCAAATAAATCACTGAGGAGTAAGGTTATTCAGTTGTTACGGTAATTAATAACAAATACAAATGTGATTTGAGCTTCTACTAATCCTAGCTTTTTCTAGCCTTGGGTTTATATCAGAAATAAATGCAAGTGTGAAAAGCAACTCTTTGATTGATTTTTGTTGAAAATGTTTTTTTGAAATTCCAAAGGATATCTCCAGTTAATTATGATTTGGGTCTCATTTTTGTGGTTTTGACCCCCACAAAAGTCATTTCTGATATCGTAAAACATGGCAACATCTCTACATTGATGTCCAATAATGAGAGAAATTAGTTGTCAAACAATAAGAGAGGCTGTAAACAAGTCAAAAGTTAAGTATCCAAACCACTTATTTCTTCAGATAATTTGGCCCCCAACAAAATGTCGACAATTATCCCTCGCTGCACAGAAGAATTGTGTGTTCACAAATATGTTAAGTATGGTAGGTCAAAGTTGAAGCAGGGGGTCAGTCTATAAATTGTGTTGGATGTTAACAATGGACAGTTTGGGCACTAAATCTACCTTTTTACTGTGCTCTCTTTCAAATACATTTGGCTAATTTGGTGTTTAGCACCAGTATGGTCACCTGACTGCTTGTGTATCCTGCCCAGTTGGACTTCTCCATAGCAATACTGCCACTTTCTCTGCAATTTACTTGCTGAGTATAACAGTTGTTATTACGAGCTGCAATGATGGACAAATCACTGAAAATAAGAACAAAGTTGCAATCAAGTCCAATTATCCTTTCAAGAAGAAATGAGAGATTTAAAGCGATGTTCCACATACTTATTGTCCTGTATCTGTATTCTGGTCCAGTACAGGGGCTTCATGGGACAGGCTGGCTCCACTGCAACTTTCCTGGGGGCCTTCTCCACCTTCGGGACAAAACTGAAGCCCCCCATAGGGGGAGGAGGCGGCGGGCCTCCGCCTGGTGGAGGTGGAGGAGGAGGTGGGCCAGAACCAGGTAGGCCAGGAGGGGGAGGAGGAGGTGGTGGGGGGCCAAAACCAGGTAGGCCGGGAGGGGGAGGGGGTGGCGGCGGCGGAC